>NC_072819.1:20180776-20484053 GCF_027744805.1 Dunckerocampus dactyliophorus | reverse complement strand
TGTCATCTCCTGGTGGTTCTTGGCTGACAGACTGGCCAGACGTCTCTCCAGCAGAGAACGAGGGTTTGGATGCTCCTCGTAGGAAAGACTGGGGTTGAGTGTGAAATTAGCTCGAAACCTGAAAGAGAAATGAACTTACTCTGCGTCTTGTGTCATATGCAATTGTGAGTTGTCATTAAAGTTATTTGGACTGCATCCACACCATTTGAGAAGCCCAGAGAGGTAGTTTTGGTCGATGCGTTCTTTGGAGACAGCACTAATGCGGGTAGGCAGCAGTGACAGGGTAATAGCCAGCAGGTCGGGTTCACTGCAGAGACGGTTGTGGAACATCGCGCTGGCTAACAGACACATGAGGTGCACCTAGAAAAGCATCTCGACTTTATAGACAAATAGATCTGACAGATTGATTGACATGCAGCAGCAGCATATAACACAACTCTGTGTGTGTTCACCTTGTGTGTGTCTATCAGCAGGTCCTTCTTGTAACGGTTCATCAGCCGCCTCAGGTACATCTCAAATTCTGCTTTTTTCTTTTGCCTGCAAAAGCAGAAATCCTGCTACTTTACTTTGTCAAAATGACTACTGTGGATATGGTTGTTAAAAACAACCATATTACTTACCAGAATTACCATAAAATCTCTACACTAAGTCTCCTATAGTGAAAAACATTGGTGGCAACAGCTGTAGCTGTTAGCTGTAGTATTTTCACTACGCAAGATGGCAATAGCTGCATTTGAATTACCATGAGCTCGATCAGCTTTATCTATCTCCATATGTGCTTTACAATCTTGGTTGCGTGTTACACTTGCCGTTCTGACAATTAACTGATCAGCGGTGTTAATGCTGGCTGGGTTGTTTGCGCCTTACCGCTATGACAACATTGCTTCAGTTGCTGCGGTGTTGTGCAATATACTTGTTAATAAATGACCATGTGGTCAAAGACAGCTACATTTTACTTTCCACTTTCTCATGCACTCTAAATTATTATTATTCAAGTTTAAAAAATACATGGTTATATACATTGAGTTTTCGGACAGCTTCTCCCCAATTATCACCTTCTTCCAATTCACTCAGTTTAGGGGTGTAAATGCCTGATGCAAATAAACAGAGCATACACAGTACATCAATTACCTGTTTAATCAGGTTAACTCACTTTTTCCTAACCTCTGGGGTCTCGATTTCTATCTGTACTGGCTCAGAAGGCAGGACTGGTTCCGGTGATTCCGTTGGACCAAGCGGCTCAGCCAATTCTAACACACACAAAAATGTCAGAAATGCATGAAAACAAATCCAATGTCAAAGACTTACCTTCCACTTCCTCCCAATCATCCTCCTCTTCCTCACTCTCCTCCTCATCTTCCTCTACTTTCTGGTCTTTCTTTGTAGCCGAGGAGGCTGCTAAGCTCATCTTTTTGTCACTGTGAGTGTCGTCCATCTTTACTGGTGAAGAATGGAAGTGTTTGCTGGTGATGACGCTAGTGGACTTCCTAGAGCGAACATTTCCAGCTGCTTGGTCTTTGGAGGAACGTGGCTTGGGCTTGACCTTCCTTCTGAGGGTCTCCTCCACTTCTGTGTTGTCATCATCTACAAGTAATGACACGGAGAAACCATTTTCAACCATACAGTTTAGAGTAATTAATGTTTTTTTTTGTTAAAGTAAGTCACTGCTACAATGCCTATCACCCCCTCGGATGTTTCAGCTTTTTATTGCTTTCATAAATGAAACGCACATCACCACAAACACAACATCTCCACCAAGAAGCATGGTGGTGGTAACATCATGTTGTGGGGATGCTTCTCAGCAGCAGGGCCAAGAAGAAAAAATAAGTGATTGCCCCGCAGGTAAAACATAACATAACTGCAATTAATAAAAGGTTATAACGGCATTTCTAAAGCTTTGGGACTCCAGTGAACCACTGTGAGAGCCATTATCCAAAAATGGCAAAAACATGGAACAGTGATGAACCTTCCCAAGAGTGGTCGGCCAACCAAAATTACCCCAAGAGCGCAGTGATGACTCCTCCAACAGCGCACAAAAGACCCCACAACAACATCCAAAGAACTGCAGGTCTCACTTGCCTCAGTTAAGGTCAGTGCTCATGACTCCACCATAAGAAAGACACTGGGCAAAAGTGGCCTTCATGGCAAAGTTCCAAGGCGAAAACCACTGCTGAACAAAAAGAACATTAAGGCTCGTCTCAATGTTGCCAGAAAACTAAAAGTAACGCCGCATTTCGGAAAAAGAACATCATACCAACAGTAAAAATATGGTGGCGGTAGCGTGATGGTCAGGGGCTGTTATACTACTTCAGGACCTGGAAGACTTTCTGTGATAAATGGAACCATGAATTCTGCTGTCTACCAAAAAATCCTGAAGGGGAATGTCAGGCCATCTCTTTGTGACCTCAAGCTGAAACCAACTTGGGTTCGGCAGCAGGACAATGATCAAAAACACACCAGCAAGTCCACCCCTGAATGCCTGAAGAAAAACAAAATGAAGCCTTTGGAGTGGCCTAGTCAAAGTCCTGATCTGAATCCTATTGAGATGCTGTGGCATTACCTTAAAAAAGCGTTTCATGCTCGAAAACTCGCCAATGTGGCTGAATTACAACAATTCTGCAAAAGTGCCTGGGCCAACATTTTTCCACAGTGCTGTAAGAGACTCATTGCAAGTTATCGCAAATGCTTGACTGCAGTTGTTGCTGCTTAGGGTGGCCCAACCAATTATTAGGATGAGGGGGCAATCACTTTTTCATACCGGGCTGTGTAGGTTTGGACTTTTTTCTCCCTTAATATACTGAATTTTGTGTTCAGTTGTGTTGTCACTGACTAATATTAAAATTTTTGATGCTCTGAAACATTTAAGTGTGACAAATAAGCAAACAAATAAGAAATCAGGAAGGGAGCAAACACTTTTTCACACCAATGTATCCACTACAAATAGGCAATACTACAAATTCTGTTATCGACCCAATACAGGACCAGTATCACAGATTCTGATACTTTTTATTTGGATATTTTTCAAGATGACTGAATGGCTTTGAGATTTTAGGCAAACCATAGAATATTTGTACCAACACAATACAATATCAATGTAAAAATATAAACGACATATTTTTTTCTTTATTCCCTTTTATTGCATACAATTGTTTGATAAAGACAAAGTCAGTAGTGCAAAATAAGTAAACAAAAGCAAAAACTACTACTAGCTGTCATTCAAATCAATTTGCTTTTTGCCCCCAAGGCCCTCCTGAGTCCAAGGAGTCATTGGCAAGGAGTTTCCCTTTGTGAAAATAAGCATAGAAGAGAAGTGCAAAATATTGATTTCATCATGCTTGTATTGATCAAATACCGATGCTTCCCTGGTATGGATAGTTGATCGAGCCGCCCACATCTAATAGCGACACAGACTCAGTATAATAGTGACTGCAGCCAAAACTGCATCTACAAAATACTGACCTGAAGGGGTATACTTATGTAGTCATACACTTTCCCTTATATAGTTTTCATTGACACAAGTGTGTAAGTCTGTTTTCATATTGACATAAATTAAATTCTGTAAATTATATGTATATATTTTTAAATTCTTGTCAAAAAAGCTAAATTACGTTGACCATGATTTCATCTATAAAAGCAATAAAAGGCAAACAACTAAGGGAGCGTAAATCCTTTTTTATAGGCATCGTATTTAGTACAGTACTGTATTAGAATACGTACTGCACTACCTGACACACTGTCAACAGAATAAAACAGACTTTATACAATAATGCTGTGTTGTGTCTTCTTTACCTGCATCTTTCCTCTTTTCTTCTCTCGTCTTTGCCTTCATCACCTGCTTCAGCTTCTTTGTAGCGACATCTGCCTCCTGACAAACACGCCGCTTTGCCATTTTATTCTTTCCGACGTTTTTTTCCTGGCTTTTTAAAATCACAACACGAACGTACAAAGGAATTCTCACTGTTCCTCACGATAAATTATATCCTAGCGGAAAGCAAGAGAAGTTATTCAACATTGTAATGTGGAGGTTTTGTAACATAACAGTTCCACCACTCCTTGAAGGAGGCTGGGTTGTGATGTCACGTCCGCTCATCTTCTTCACTTGTCAATGGTGGATTCGTGACAAACCTTTAGCTGTATATCGCCACCTGGTGTCCTGCAACCCAAAAGGTTTTTATTCGGTAGTATTCTAAAGTACAGCTAAAGGATGTATGTGACAACTTCACCGTTTATTTTTGTAGTGAAATTACCCTTAAAACCACGGCAAGCGGGAACTACGTCATGTAAAACTATATAGTGTATACAGAAAGTATTGAGTGATTTATTATGACTGTCAATGGAGCAGCTTTATGGGTGTCTAACTTTTGTCTGTCTCGGGTTAATAGTTTCTATGATACAGTGATTATCATGTGCGCCTAACAAACAGTATTTCTTTATTGGTTTGGCTCATTTATTGTAATTGCATTTTCAAAAGTCTTCAGATCATTTGTCCAAACAGTCTTACGGTTGAGCACAACACCATAGCTCACTTGCAAAAGCTCATATCTCTCCCAAATCTGTTCACTCATGCTTCAAAGCTAATTCCTTTCCTATATGACTAGTCAGCCCTACCAAAATGCAAAGATCAGACTGGACGTTCTCAACACTCTTTGGATGGTTGAGCACAACACCATGGTTCACCTGCAAAAGCTCATGTCTCCCAAAACACATAACTCATGTGTCAAAACTAAAGTTCTTTCCCATATAAATTGTCAGTGCCCCCAAAATGCATCCTCCCTTTGGCATTGTGTCAGCACTGCATGTCACAATGTTTGAATGTTTTTGTCACTATGGCAGAGTGACCAAAGAGACCTTCATCCACAATGGTTACTGTACTCGTTTTCTGTCTGGCTAATATAATACAATTTTGTAGAAAACTGAGAAAAAAAAGATTTTACGGTAACAATAGCATCCGAGGTTTGACATCACACATTGCACTCATGCGCCCAAGCAAATTGTTACTATTTTTATTCCCAAACATAAAATAACTTCCATACATCAGAGTAATCAGAAAATGTGTTTAGTATGACATACTGAAGTACAAATACATTAACAAAAAACTAGGGAAATTATGTCGCCTACAGCACTGTCAATAAAGCTGGAGTTTCACAACTGACACTTCTTCCCTGGTCGCTGTGCTCACCCTCCTGGGCGTCCACACACTGCTGTCTGTCTAATCACATACTGTCATCCACATCACAGTGCAAGTTTTAGTTTCACCTGATTGTCAAATAATCAATTTATGCAATGTTCCAAGAGATTCATATATGGCATCCATGGTATTACAGTATATTACATACTAATTTTGACAATTTAACAAACTATTGTGCATGTGATGACCTATACAATGAAATGGTGCTGACATGTTTTGGAGAGAACAACCATTAGGCCTAAGAATCGATAATCAGTTTAGATCAACAAGATCTATTCAATTAGAAATTGTGCTAAATGTAGATTAACTGCGCTAACTGCAGCTACACGTATTTAGTCATTTGCAAGGCTGTACTAAGGTATTGAGACATGTACTAGGACATTTACAATTTGATTACAGCTTATCTCAATTTTTCTCATTTTACACAGATTTTCTGCAAGCATGCCTCATACTCTCAGAACTCTACACACAAATTCAAAAATACACGCACAATGGCCAAAACCCCTCAATTCTCCTGCAAAATGAAACTTTACATTCAAAACAAAGTTATCTCTTCAAATGACACACACAATCATATGAAAAGACATTTATATGAACCAGTTGAACACTGATGTGCTCAATGCAAAACACTATGAAGAATGGAAAACACTTGTCTGACTTAGGCCTTCTTTGTTCAGCGTTACACTCAATACAGACAATACATACATACTTACTTCAACTAGTACTAGAAATATTGCTTTTATACTCAGAACACACAAATACACTGAGCAAATATATTTTGTTTTTCCAACAAAAACAATATACATCCCAAGCAACACACTAAAATAAGCACATCACAGTGGTCTACATACAGTACATAACAAATAACAAGAATTTACTGTATACAATTACAGTAAAAAGACAAAAAAAAACCTATGCTGCATCCTCTCTTCTGTTTCGGTCCGCCCACAGCGGCTCATCCACATCACAGGCGATGTTTTCCCTGGCCAAGCAGCGGGGGAAATCTCACCTAGCATGGCGAATCCAGCCATGATAAGCATCGACTGCTGTATCGCCACAAGCGTCTTCCATAGCTTGGAGCAAAGGTACATGCATATGTGGATTATGGTCATACACTTTCCAACTCCAGGCAGAAAAAAAAATCCTCAATAGGATTAAGGAATGGAGAATATGGAGGGAGATAAACAACTAAAAAGCGTGGGTGGCCAGTGAACCAGTTACAAACTAACGTTGTCCCAAATTACAAAGTACCTGAGCTGCTCTGGCCTATCTAGCTGATCTGGTGGAATGAGTGTGTTGTGTAGGGTGTCCAGGAATGTGATCAGATGGGCAATGGTGTCTGGGCGAAGGGTAGTATGGTGATGGATGACGCCGTGGTGGGTAATCGCGGCACACATTGTGATGTGCTCTCTGCTTTTGGCCAGGGACTTCAACAATGGCACGCTGGCCGATGAGATTTCTTCCCCTCCGTCGTTGAATCCAACCTCATCAATGAAGATGAACTGGTGCTCTACTGCAGCAACCTCTAGCTCAAGGACTCTCTGAACCACACATGACAATATCAGAAATAGACATGGAGTTGTCATTATTGTGAAGCACAACCATTGCAAATACAGTACTGAAATATGTGTAATTTATAGTGTTGAGGATATGCATCAATTGTGGAATTGTATAGGACTTACTGTATATGTACATATTTATATCACAATTCTTTGGCTCTTTCTGAGTTACGTTCAAATGGCACCCTGTAGCCCTGCTTCATCCTCCGATGATATCTGTGCAAGACATGGTCCTGTGTTTATAAGCTTTCCCTATCAATAGTTTGAAATATGTCATTGTCTTCTATTATTTTTCCTTGTATTGGCCGTAATGTTATAGCGTTATTTTCTTGGACCATGTTTATGGTTGCACTTTCCTGTTCAGGAGACAGACGACGTTCCCGACCACCTTGTGTTGGTAATCTTTCAGTTCTGCAACACAAATAAGAAAATACTGTCAACACTGTGTAGGAATACATTTCCCAATATCATACATACTGTACTTGAATCATACTTTATTTTTACTTTAGAATAGTCCACAAGCAATACTGTACTACTATACTTATTGAGCGTATTGATATGCAGTACTGCAATTTTCTGGTGAGAATAGATTTCTTACGTATTCTCATTTCGGAAAGGCCGGATGATGGATGCTACAGTGTATCTGCTCAAATTTGGCTGTACTCTTTGCCCAGCCTCCCTCTTTTGTTAGACTATGGTTGACCAAATGGTCAACCAATGTGGCTCGGATCTCATCAGAGATAATGGTCCTTGGCCTTCCTCTTCCCCATCCTCCCCGTCCTCATCCTCATCCTCTTACTCTCACTCCTCTGACCCTGCCTCTGACTCCAATGCTGGCATCCATTGCCCCAAAACAGAAGTGCTCACCTGTTGCCCTTTTATGCTTAAGCTCTGATTGCGAAGTGAAAAACTATGTGACAGGTGTTTGCCCATGTGATGAGCCAGTGTGCATAGTAGAGAAATTAAGTTTAAAATTTTGACTGACAGTCTGTTCCTTGTGAAAACACAAGATTTTCTTCATGGATATTGTGCCAAATGCAGAGAATTGTGTGTTGTGTTTGGAAAAAGTGTGTTTTCAAGCTGAAATTAGAGCGTAAAGCAGGAAGCGTGCTTGTAGTCTAGCAGAATTGGTTAAGGAACTTGGTGCATGAGTTACATGTTGTGATCATTATGTCTGAAGTACCAGTTTTTGTGTGTAAACAATTGAGAAAAACTGTAAAATGAAATTCTATTCTCTTCTAAACAATGGCTCGGTTGTTTGGAGGTTTGTCCATGTTATTTTGAGAATGCAATTATCAAGAAATGAGCCAAACTAATGGAGAAAAACTGTAAAAACAAAAAACAAAAAAACTCCATGTGGGGAACATGGTGGACATGAGGGATATTTCAATGGTCCTCATTGAGACAAAACAATAAAACATTTTGACTTGCAGTTAGGGATGTCCCCATCCACATTTTTTGGCTTCCGATTCGATTTGTTTAATAGTCTTGCAGATCTTTTGTGTTTGTTTGAATAATAATATAACGCTTTGGAGGTGGAAAAGCGCTATACAAATGAAAGACCATTTACACCAGTGTGACACGTTCGCCTCTTCCGCTTTTAGACAATTTTGGAAGGGGCCCGAGATACTAAACTGGTTGGTGCCATGATTCTATAGATGTGACAGTCATTGGGCAACGTCAAAGCAACATGTGTCTTGACCATGTAAGGAAAGAGCCAACCCTCCAGGCAACAAGTTGACATAATGGTTTGGCAAACCCTATAAGTTTGACTGCTTGCCGAATTCTCGTTGGAAGTGCTTCTGATCTGACCCAGCCTTCCCACAGGGCGGCCAACCTGTTCATGATGCTTGCTGGTTGTAATAAAGTTCTCTTTGTTCAACTGGTTTGCCTCCTTGGATTTGCTTCATCATCACAACATTACCATCTTCTAGTTTGGGAAGATGGAAGGCCTAAATACACGTCAGGGGAAATGGACAATTCATAAGGAAAATAAATTTGGTTTTGACACAGTGAAGTGTTATGGGAGAGATATGAGCTTTTGCAGGTGGACCATGGTGTTGTGCTGAACCATCCAACTTTATTTTGCTAAAAAAAACAAGTGTTGAGAAATTCCCATCTGTTTTGGGAAATGAGCCAAAGCAATTGAGAAGGAGCTAGTGGATGCAAAGCAAGAAATTAAGAGTAGCTTGGCCACACGGCAAACAGATGGGGCCATGTACCTGCAAACAGCATCACCTGGAGGACACGAGACAGCCTGAAGCAAACAACCCACAGCCCAACCAGGAAACACTCTTCAATTGTAAGACCACCAATATAACGGTGTACAAATTGCTTGTTGCCACACGGAACCAATAACAATAGTGCTCCTTTTGATGACGAGAGGAATGCACATGGTGACCATTGGTTTGGTTTGGTTTGGTTTAATTTTATTTTAACATGCATGAAGGTTGCAATGGAATACATCTCATGAATCATCATTTCACAGTTCCACATGTCCAAAAGGAGTAGGAAGAAGCAAAGCTTTGTTATGCTGCGGTGTGTGGCTGGACCCCAGATGCAGAGGCGAGAAGCAGTGGAGGTGGTAAGAGTCTTTAATGGTCCAAAAGCGTTAACAAAAAAGCGATGGCGAAAAAGTTACACCATTCGAAATAAAATGTTAACCTGGCTGAGGCAGGCAGCTGCTGGAGGCACAACGCA
Source organism: Dunckerocampus dactyliophorus (assembly GCF_027744805.1). Classification (NCBI taxonomy): domain Eukaryota; kingdom Metazoa; phylum Chordata; class Actinopteri; order Syngnathiformes; family Syngnathidae; genus Dunckerocampus; species Dunckerocampus dactyliophorus. Next base: position 20,474,606 of record NC_072819.1, on the reverse strand, counting down.
AAAAGTGTAAAAGGGACTGATAACGAGGCAAAACTCTAGTGTAGTGGTAGTTGGTGCAATAATCCAGTGTCTCACAGCTGGCAGTACTGGGCATAAATAGGCAGGTGGTGATAGGAGACAGGTGCGTCCAGCAGCTCCACCTCCAGCTGGGAGTAGGGGATCTAAATGACAAAGAAACACAAGGAGAAGGCAGGAAAACAGAACAAGGACATGTGAATGTGACAAGCTTATTTAATCCTACCCCCCATCCGTTCCACATCTTGTACAGTACATATTATTCACTTCCTGCATGCCATGGAATATTTTTGGTATAATAATCAGTGTAATAATAAATGATAAAAAAAAATAAAAAACAAGCATGACAGAACAATAAGTATAACAATCAAGCCTCTGTTAATCTGTTTTTAATCAAACCATGTCTTTAATATGACCATTTCATCCTTGATCTTTTTAATTAGTTCATGAGTGCTTTCCCCAGAACAAAAGGCAGTGGTATCATCCGCAGATAATACCAACTTTAAGTCCTTTGTCACTTTATAAATGTCGTTTATATACAAATTGAACAGTTTTGGTCCCAATATTGACCCCTGGGGTACTCCACATGTGATATTTAAACTCGCAGATGTGTATTCTCCTGGCTTTACAAATTGCTTCCTGTTTGCTAGGTCACTTTTAACCCAATTCAAAACTAATCCTCTGATTCCGTACCTTTCTAATTTTGTTGTTAAAATACTCTGCGTAAATGTATCGAAGGCTTTTGTAAGATATATAAATACTGCAACTGCACACTTTCTGTGGTCTATAGTAGTGATCCCCAACCCCCGGGCCGTGGCCTGGTACTGGGCTGTGGGACATTTGGTACCGGGCCGCACAGAAAGAAAAAAATAATTTTCATGTTTTATTTTGAAAAGTGGCCAGATTCTCTCTGTTACATGCTAGCACACTGCCTTTTTACCACACACGTCAAACAGTGATGTAATAATCTCTCTGGAAAAACTCCAGAGATTAGATAAATTAGATCGCTATAATGTACGAACCCCAATAACCCACGCCACTCCCCCCACCCCCTGGTCTGCGGGAGATTTGAAGGAACACAAGCCGGTCCGTGGGTCAAAAAAGGTTGGGGACCACTGGTCTATAGCAACTGGCTCCTCTTGATGTGAGCTACTCAGAGATCCTCACCCAATCTCTTAGGGTGAGTCCAGCCACCCTACAGAAAAAAATCATTTAGGCTGCTTGTTGCAACTCTTTTGGTCACTACCCAAAGCTCATTTGGTGAGGTTGGGAACATAGATCAACCAGTAAGCTCAGCTCTCTCTTGAGCATGAGGGTCCAGTACAGCGACCATATTATTGCAGATGCTGCACCGCCTGATCCGCCTGTTAATCTCACGCTCAAGCCTTCCCTCAATCATGAACATGACCCCAAAGGCAAGACCTCAGGTGGAGCAAGACATAAACAATTAAAAAATATGAAATACCAAAATCAAGACTTTTTATCACTTTCAGAAATAGGAAGAAAAAGAGAGAAAAACAGGAGAAAACAGGATGTTTCGGCACCATGCACAATAAGGAATACGTTAGCTAAATGGACCTAAACCGTTCCAATTAATTAATCCGATGTTAGTGCTAAATCACTACACAAATACTGCAGTAATATGCTTTAGTCCAGGGTTGGAGCTGTGGGTGCTCAGTTATTCTGCCAGAGCGTCTCTTTTTCCTGTCTTTGTCTTTTTCTGCTCTGTTTAGGGTGTTTTTATGAAATATAAAAGTCCTTACCCACTACTAATACTACTACAACAACTACTGATATTACTACTAGTGCCACAGTCCCTGTTCCAGCTGCTGACTCTGACATAGCTTTAGGCTCTATACTGTATTTTCTGTGATTGAGCCTCAGCCAAAGTCAGGTAAAAAATGAATGGCGTGCCCCTTTGCTCTCATATTTTTATCTTGTTTGAACCAGATAACAGTTATATATTTAAGTTTTTTACTTGCCTAAAATCCACACATCTATCGCTGCTAATCAAGCCGTCTCCATCTGGTGCCCGCACTGGACCTGTGGAGACTGGAAGAAGGGTCTTTGTGTTGGCCCACTATTAATTCTCTGGTCAATAAACACAGTGAGCAGAAAGACATGCTCAAGCTTGTGCATCAGGAGTATGCCACTCTTGTCCAAAACTCCAGCAGAGACCCCAACAGCATGCTACACCCAACCACAAAAGTGAATTTCACAGTACATAAAACACATAAACGCATCTTGCGCACTAAACACTAGACAAGAAAGGCTGGAATCTCAGCCGCTTTGGCAGTCTCTCACTTCAGGCAGTGCGACTACTACTGTGCTTCTAGTGACAATGCCTGCTGCCACTACTAATCCATCACCACCTGCTCAGACCCTGACCACATCGCTCACTTAGGAGAGCATTCAGAAGATTGTACAGGGCATCATGGAAAAAAAGCTGCAGCAGCAACCACCCCCTCTGTCCAAGAAACCCCACACCAAGACATGTCTGTCCAAGTATGAAGGCGATGGGAGAACACTCCATTTCTGTCCCCTGGGGGGGGGCATGACAGACAATAACTTAGAACCACTGCTATATGCAGAGCAGGGGATGGAGAAGAAGATGAGCTGGAGGAACTTCCAGCAGTCTCCTTTCTATGAGCAGGACGAACAACGGTGGGGAAGTAAATGAGTATATTTATTATCCTTACCTGTTTATAATGCATCAATAATCATATTTACTCTAGTATTGTAATCAGTTATAGACATCTGTAAATATAAATACCTTAATAATAAAAACATATTACAGTATTAATAATAGTGAAAGTACAGTAATATATATACCTATTGCTATAAAGTCAAAATTTGTATTTGAATATTGCAATATAAATATGTACATCCTCTGTAATTACTGATTTATGCTGTGCATCATGTGAGCTTTGTATATGCATTCTACCTGGGTTTCTTTCTGGGTGTGAGGGAGTGGAACAGAAATAACAGTTGACATGCATACAAAAGCCACTAGATAGCAGTGTTGACCCAAAAAACAGTAAAACATTGAACTCAAACTGTGGAAAAATACACATATAGTAGCACATAGCACAGTGAAATCCCTCCATTCATTTTGATCCGAAGATCAAGAAGATCATTAAATACTTGAACTCCTCACAACCCTAAGGGTGTTAGTCACCCTTTTCCAGATGAGAAACACAACCTTAGATTCGGGTGAGCTGAGTCTCATTCAAGAACCTTCACACTCAGCTGTGAACCGCCCCCAGTAAACGCTGAAGGTCACAGCCTGATGAGGCCATCAGGACCACATCATCTGCTAATAGCAGCGATGAGATCCGAAGGCACCCAAACTGGACCCCTCAACGTTTTGGCTCGCCTAGAAATTTGGTGACAAAAGGCGGCCTTGGCAGAAGCTATCGTTCACCTTGATCCAGTGATATGTGGTGAGGCATTGACTCTTTAGGGTCTCTAGGACAAGCTCTGTTACTTTATTGTAAAAATCTGATCACCAGTGTTTCCTTTAAACTGCGCGCATGCGCAGTCATGCGCTGCTGCTGCGTTGTCAGCACACAGCAAATCCATGCAGCACACAAAATAAAATCCAACCTGAACTGTAAATGAAACACATAACAATTTATGCTGTAACATTTTGCAACACAACTCAGTAAGTAACAGGTGACAACAAGTGGTAACAACATACAGTATAACACAATGACGAACACTGACCAACCAATGATAAGATCCTGTTTAAGTGCCAATCAATTCATTACGTTGCGATGTAGCCTGCTGTTTTGCAGGTTTGCGTATAGCTAATGGGGCAGCAGAATTAAGAGAGGTAAATGCCGCTTGCTAACACGCCGTATTATGGCGAAACGAACGGGAAGTATGTGCAATCAGAAGAACAAGAGGTGAAACTGGCACAGACCACCTTGTGACCACAGCTGCTTCAGCAAGGGAGGCATGGAATACAGCCCGTTCGGACTTAATATCCTCGTCCTTACCCGGGATGCGGGCGAAGCACTGCCGGAGGTGAGCATTGAAGACTGGATGAACGGGAGACTCTGCTAGACGTTACCAGCAAACCCTCACTTTCCGCTTAGAACTTCCAGATCTGTCTGGTATCCTCCCCCGCTATCTAATCCAACTGATAACCAGGTGGTGGTTACTATTGCAGCAACACATAATGAGTTGGGTAAAACTAACCTGTCTCACGACCGTCTAATCCCAGCGCACTTTCCATATTGGTGATCACCAGGTGCCTCTCTTCACCAACGTTCCCAAAACAACACGGGCGGCGGTCTAATGATATGACCTGTCACCTAGGGTGTCCTGATGCCAATGACATCCTCAAGTTGGAACATGGTTTGTAATGGACAAGCTGTGGCCTACACAGAATTCCAGTAACATAACACTGCACAGGTTCAGATCAGGGAGGCGTCTCAGTCACGCTCATCCAAGTCACACTGTTGTTGCCTAGATGGTAGGAGTGTTACGAGACGAGACCATACACGAGAGTGGGTCAATGAGAACGAGACAAGACAAGATTTTAACTTTAAACTTAACTTTAAGAAAAGTACATGAAAAAATAAAAAAAATACATGACAATATAGCCTCGCAATGAAGAGGTCCAGATGGATTGATATTAGGTGTCACTGTTGAATGACTGTTGTCATGACTGTTGAATGACCATCAAAACTGTTGGTCCGCCCATGGATCATACATTCTTGTGTGTTTGGCCATTTTGGCCCCTTTTGGAGGGCAGCGGGGCGCTGGGCATTTGATGGGTGCATTCGGGAGCTCGGTGTTTTGTGATTAGTGTATATGGTAGGTTCCCAAAGTGGACCAATTGTAATGGGAGTAGGTGAATAAAAATTAAAAACAATTAAGACTCTCAATTACGAGTGGGCCTCAACGTCTCACGGCGCAATGGAGAAAGGAGCAGAAAGCAGGAAGGAGACAGCACACTATTATTTGCTCTGTGTGCATCATATGAACAAATAAGTAAGTTTGATGATTATTGTGTGCATTAATAGTGTTTAATCTCAAAGATTTTATTTATATCGGTGTTCCAATCCCCGCACGGTGCAGTGGTGAAAACCTGTCACTGTGAGTGCGACTTTATCGTTAGATACTGCTTTATCGTTTATTGTTAAACTTTCCCCTTCAATTTGGTATTATATTGTTATGCAGATTTAAACCATAGCCATCGTTAGTGGACAAAAAAAGTGATGCTCAAATTCAAGCCATTCACACGGAAGAATGCCAACATCAGACTGGAATAAAAGATATGTGAGATGATTTATTGATCAGTGATCTATTTATCAGTGCTCGTGTGAAACTTTATCAAAATGTAACCATGCAAAATACACATTTGATTTTGAATGAATTAACCAATGTTCAATATTTGTGAAAGATATGGTGGATGATTACTTATCTATTTATTAGTGCTCATGTGAAATGTTACCATGCAAAATACAAAATATAATTGTGGAACCACTGGTGTATATGGGGCCGCACAGTGGTCTAGTGGTTAGCATGTTGGCCAACACAGTAACAGTCTGGAGATTGGGAAGACCTTGGTTTGATTCTCCCCTGGGCATTTCTGTGTGGAGTTTGTATGTTCTCTCGGTGCCAGCGTGGGTGCCAGCCAGGTATGGATGTGAGTGTGAAGGGTTGTTTGTCTATATGTGCCTTGCGATTGGCTGGCGACCAGTCCAGGGTGTACCCCGCCTGTCGCCCGAAGTCAGCTGGGATAGGCTCCAGCATGCCCCCGCGACCCTAATGAGGATGAAGCGGTATAGAAAATGGATGGATGGATGGATGGATGTGATATGGAGAGAGGGTAGGATTTAATAAGCTCTGCTTCTTCCTGCTTCTTTTTGGACATGTTGAACAGTGAATTGTGAATATGTGTTTTCAGTGTGTATTTCAATCTAACATTTATGCATGTTTGAAATAAATCAAACTAAACTAAATTAAACAATATATTGCAATCTGCTAATTTAATTTCTACTATGTTCCATTCTTCTGTACTCTGTGTGCTACCAGCCCCGCTCCACCCATCGAGACAAAGAGACTATATGACTGACAAAAGGGCTCGCTTCATGTTGCTGTTCTCTGGAACAAACGCACCAAAGTGCTGAAACCAATGCACAAAGTGAATCTTCTTCCTGCCTGTATGGAGGCGAGAGACAAGGAAAACAGACACGCATGAACATGGCAATGTATTAAGACCGGCAAAAATAATTGAGCTCATTTTCAGTTGTTTGATTAATTGATTAATTTATTATCATCCCAGGCCTAACGCCCACGAGAAGTTTTTTTTCCAGAATGAGAACTCTTGTCACGTTTTAATCTTGCAAGATCTTGTGACACCCCCACTAGATGGGCATTGAAGTCTCTCAATAGAACTACGGAGTCAACAACGGAGATGCTCTCCAGCATCTCTGTGATGGACCTCAAGAACGCTGAGTAGTGTGCGCTGCCATTTGGTCAAACGACAGTGCCTTTCCCTGGTCTAGAGGCGAAACGAAGTGACCCTTTCGTTCACTGGGGATGACTAATGTATGTAGGCAACGAGTCGGGGTACTGTTCCTAAACTCACACCAGCTAGCCTCCAGGGTAGAACACCATCCGGCGCTTCCCGAGGAGTTTAATTCAAGAACCTGAACTGTGGGTTGAGGTGAGTTCGGTTATGTCTAGTCGGAATGTCTCAACAGCTAGTGCAAGCATATTCTCTTCAAGGAGTTGACGAATCTTCATTAATCCAGGGGATTTTGTAGCCTTTACTTTAAATTCCACACCATTTTCCACTGTTCTTTAAATTCTATTTCCTTTCTGTACAAACTGTATATTTTCTGTGAATACTGTTTTGTATGAATGTCTTATAAATATAAATTATTCATCTGCAAATATTAAATGTAATAGTATATAATTATACAATATAATAAACATGATTGTCTTTGCCAATCATCTGCACCTGTACACACTCTCGCCCATTTGTGCACTTGAGCCCATTTCCTACAAGATTGTTCTAAAGAGAAAAGAAAAGGTAAATACAAGATCACATTAACAAGGATTCAAACACTTATAAAAGTTAACACACACAGAATAAAGGATGTACATGATGTGCACAAACTAGGGCTGTCAATCCATTAGTCACATTTTGTCCATACTTAACTCATAATTCACTGCAGATAAAAAGAAGGCTTTATCTATAGTTAGTGTACCGTTGGAAGATCATTATAAGGTTTTAATACACCTAAAAACACGAGACTGGATAATATGTTTGCTTTATGCAAATTTTTGTTTATTAAAAATTCAGTTTTTTTAAACAGCTCAACACAAAATGGACCTCAATGTAACAAAAACAATGTACAAGAAGTAAACATTGGTCAGGTAAACTGTCCGTCTTCAAGCAAAGAACCTCACAAAATACGATTGTGAGTAACATTACAAATAAAGGTTTGCAAAAACACCCAACAACAAAGTGAAATGAAAACAGGGTGTTAGAAAAATAGATATTGACAACTTACAAAAAACAGAGTGCTCAAGAACAGTCAGTAGTTTACAGATAGGACTGTGCCCATATACTGTATATATCTTAAATTTCACTTCTAAGAACTCTTTTGCAGACACATACACAAGCACAAACACTCTTTCAGACACACTTTAACACACATTTCTTGGTCTGGCGACTTAAAATGGGAGTATGACACCGCAGGCCTTTCAACATGCAACTTTTATTCTGTCATCTTTAAAAAAACACAGCAGTTTAAAAATGCTAATAAATAAATAATAACGCTAATAAAGTCCCTCGCAAGCCTTTACTGCCATCTCATTGAGCGCTGTGTGTGTGTGCGCTCGCTCTAACTAGCAGCTCGTAACCCAAATTTTAGCTAGCAGCTCAAAGCAAAAAATCAGCTGAGGGACGGCTCGCATCTAAAAAACACTCGTTAATTGGGACACTCGTATGCCAAGGTAGCACTGTATAAATGACAATAAAAAAATACCTGCGGTGCACCAGTGCCTTCTCTCTTCTCCCTGGCATTTGAGAGGCGATGTACTCCGTGACAACACAACTAAAGGCGACAGTAGATACAAATAACTTTGGTTTTGTCAAGAGAGGGCTTTGCCAGGGCTTTGAAGCTAAACTTAACATTTTTTTTGTCAATTTCTGCTCAATATTTGTTCCCGCTTGTGGCACATCAACTCCCACACTGCTGCGTGTGTGGGCCGAGGGTCAAACAGGATATGCTCATGTTAATCGCGTGTCAAGAAAACATATAGTGCCGTTCAGGGAAATGTCTTCGACAGCTCTAACACGAACACAAATCATGACTTCACCTTATTCCGTTTGTGTATGCAGTATTAAGTGGTTTGTCTTTACATGAACATGTAAGTTAAAAGTAATCGCTTCACGTTTAACAATTGACAGTCAAGGCTTTCTTCTAAAGGCTGCACACATCAAGCTTTCTGCTTGCACAAATAAATCAATACTTACACACACTTCTCTCCGTTTTGCACCAAAATGTTGGACAGAAACGTGCAAAGGGGATGTGACGGGCCAATAAGGGTCTAAGTGCACACTTCTACCCAATGGATGACAACACATGTTGACAGCATTTGGAGGAGCCTTCACGTGGTGCTATGACTTCAGCAGCCCACAAAAGGCTACAGGCCCTAAATTTGGATACGGCCACTGTTCACTATACAACCGAGGAACACATTAATACAGTCTTGAAGTAGTAATCCAGTCATGTGTATCATCTGTTTAAGTGGCTGACTACATTTTCATCTGGATAACGTTTCCAAAATGTATAATTATAGTGTTATACTTTAACACTAATATTAGTCTGTTTGACTAGTGAATCATTTCAATTGTCACATAACTATTTTTATTTTTTTAAGTTAGAAGGAATCGTTTGATCAAGGTTTATCCAGAGGGTGGTGCTAAAGGAAAGGCAAAGTGGTCTAAGCACTGTTAAAGCTTTATTCCAAAACAATAGGATATTGACAAATTTAAACAGATGGGTTTGTATCATATAAAGAAATAAAGTCTTCATTGTTTTAATTGCAAAAATGTATTTATGACAGGTTATTTAAAAACCCAAACTAAATGATTTACATTCCAGCCATCAACATAGCATCTGGTTTACATCGCTATTACAACTTTTGGGGTCAAGACTTTGCTAAGGATGTAAATATGCAAATATGTCCCACAATGCAATGCATAAAAGGAAACAGAAATATGACAGTGAGGAAAAAGACCATCTTGAATATTAAACACAGCTACTACTGATTTCATGACTAAACACTTTCGCAAGCCAGGATTTTTTTAGTGTTTTATAGGATTTCAGCAAACAAAAGCACTGCTACTGTGTAGTGGCTGTAGAATGATCACAGACATGACAGGTGAATTTCATAGGGATGGAAATAGTCTGGAAAATAAACCATCATTTAATATGGAACCTTTAAGGTTGGCCTATAATTTGTTTCGCTTTTCCCGTAGAAAATAGAACTAATCTGTTCTGTGGTCAAACTGTGACCATCATCAAACCTTTATTAACCATGCAGTCAATGTTTTAAGTCACACTTTAAGTCCCTAACTTCCACATGTTCTCTGGAGTGAAAAGTACCATGTTGTGTGTCTGCTTCTGTCAAATATGTACTGTAGTCATAGTAGGCCATTCTCACCATGCCAGAGCTATTTGTGCATGCACACAGAGATTAAAGAGTCATACTGTCATATTGTGATGGTTATCCCCGTGTCTGAGGAGCATCTTGAGTGCCTCACACACTGCCATGTTCCTTCACACTACAGGGACCCTGAATAACAACTAGACTGGTCAATAACTGTGACTAAATGGTTCTTCATCGTGTTATTTTGCCGACAGGTCCCCCGAAATGAGGTCTGCTTCTCAGGTTCCAAATTGATTTGATTCATCAGAGTCCAATTCTGCTCGTCTTTGCTGAGATCAATATCAATTTTGTTGAGGTTCACTTCAGAAAGTCATCTGTCAGCTGATTGACTCAAACACAGCTTCAGACTAACTCACTGTAGTGGTTTACCTACCAGGGGACTATTCCAGGGCCAACGTGTGTGCATCCATTATGTGTGACAACTTTTCTCATCCATGACAATCACATGCATTGTGCGTTTTTTGTGTACGTACACTGTGTGTATGTACGGAGATGGGGATGCATTCAGTGTTCCAGTGTGTTGTGCTTCCAGCGCGGTGCATGGCTTCCATCCCTATATGAAGCATCAGTAGAGTCAGATAGGAATAAAAAGCCATACAGCGCACTGGGCATTGGGTAGACTGGATTGTATGAGCACATGCACGTACACACACATGCATTGATAGGTAGAAGAAGACTGTAAATAAATAAAATTGAAAGGAATTGCAAATGGGAGCACACAGAGGGAATGGACATTAAGCCAGGCTGTGATGGCCACTTTGCACTACATGGGTCTACTTTTGCCACAAGGTCATCTGTAAGACTCCATCCTTCAAATAAGGATCTACGTATGTATGATACATTTCCCTTGACCTGTTGACGAGGCTATTTAGGCTAGGTTTTAAAAATATTACACAAACCTCCCTAACACTGAGCGGAGGATTTGTTTATTTATTGTTTTTCACAGCCCAAATAGGACACTGTTAGAATGAAAGCTTTTTGTTTTTAATGTCGGTGCTACCTGAATATAAACAGCTAGAAAATATGGTTGAGAAAAATACAAATACTGTAAATGCCAACATATTGAAATCATTTCTTCAAAATTGGAAAATGTAATCATAATAATGATAATGCCCAAAAATATTCAAAGATTTTTTAATAGTTAACACATACATTAGCTTTATACCCTTTAAAAATGTTCCTGAGGGCACACGTCACGGAGTTCAATAAAGTTCTATGTAATCTACATCCATTTTACAATTTTAATAAAATAAAATGGAAAATGTGGTAAGTTTGTGGGCCTGTGCTACAGTAAATGTTAGACTAATAAATTCATTTGTAAATCATTTATGTTCTAATGTATGTTTGGCTATAAGGCCATATTTAATTCAAGGTTACTAAATGTGGGAGGGGCCAGTTCTCCCAAAAAATGACTTCAGTAGCACATGTTGCAGACACATCACATTCTATTGAAAGTGCTTAGCAATATGAAAACATAGTGACGAGAAACTCCACCTAGTTACTCTTTCTATAACATCTCCATAAAGAAGCGAAAGTGCACGTGAGAAAGAATTTGCACTTGGTGTTACGTTTTTAAGAAAAAAATTGGATAAATATGTGTCCAGGCTCTTGGCTCCCGACTGACTAAATAATGCGGCTACGAATGACGTCACTATGATATTTCTTAGTTAATTAAACATACCTGTCGCCCTCAATGTCAAGAAGCAGATATGAAATATTGGAAATCCAACACTGCAGCTGTAAAACTGCGAATTAACAAACATCTGCCAGATTATCAATTTAAATATAGACACAGGATAGTAATAAAAACATACACATAAAACTACCACTTTCCCTTCTGATTGAGAGTCGTGCAAAGAGGAAAGAGGAGCGAAAAAAGTGAGGAGCATCCATGCATGGGAAGCCGGGTGGTCCTTCAACGCCTCACCCTGCATTCCTCCTCTGCATCCTTGGTTCCGAAAGGTCCGGGTGAGTCCACGTGTCACTCCACGCTGCATGGAGCCACACTGCATGGTCCTGCGCGGCTGCTCGGTCCAACGAGACACTTCTTCTTCTGCTGCTGCTTCTGCTTCAGCCAGTGGTGGATGTGTGGAGAGTTTGACCGCCCCTTTACGCATCTGTGCTTATTGAGAGAGAGAGAGAGAGAGAGAGAGAGAGAGAGAGAGAGAGAGAGGGAGCAAGGGAGGCCAACGAAAGGAAAGAGAGAGGATCCTACCTGAGCAGGAAAGCTACCTCGCTTGTGTGAGGAAAGGGAGTGACTCGGTGTGTTAATAAAAGCTGGGCAGAGGGGCTGAATAGGGATCTTTTCTGTCTCATTCAAATAACACCAGAAAGCACTTTCATTCTGCTGATGACAGAGAATGTGTGTGTGTGCGTGTGTGTGTTTGCCCCCGCTGCCTCTGCCACTGTCTGTTTAGCTGGCATTTACACTGCTAACAGACAAACAGGCGGCCTGCTCGGACAGCCTGACGGAGGGCCAATAAACAGCACCAAAAAGTCAAGCAAAAGGGCAAAGAATATGTTAAGGCAAAAACAGATGCAGAGAGAGGATGGAGGGAAGATGGTGGTAATAAAAAAATAAAAGAATGTGTATTGGGGTGAAACACTTGAGAGAAGCACAAAGTGGAAATAGTCCCTCCTCCTCTTCTGCCTCCTTCAAATGCTCTCAGGGTCTCCACTGGAGTTGCATTCCAACGCGTCTCTCTCAATCCCCGTTACTCCCGGCAACAGGGTTCCTTGATGTGATCCCACGTCATGCCGGGCAGCAAGAGGGGGAGGAAAAGGAGGAGGGAGGTGAAGGTGGTTCAGAGGAGAAGACTGTGAGAAATGAGGACCGAAAAGACAAGAGATAAAAAGAAGGATGGAAAGACGGAAGTGGAGCAAAGGGGGAGATGCAGGAAGAGAGAAGGGAATGCAAAAGACCACCCCTAAAAGAAGGAAAAGGCTCATTGAGGATTATTCACCTCTCTGGGGGCTATTAAAGTCAGATGGTTTGTTCTGGTCAGCCTGCTTTAATAAAGTACAAATATCTACAGTTAAACAGAGTGGAAGATGGCCGGAATGATAAAGATGCGTGGTAAGAGACGTCTACGGGTTGGAAATTTGCACAAATTTTGCAACAATTTTCACATAAGTAATAATTTTGTGAATCAAGGGTCCCATATTCTGTGCAACAACATTAAATAAATGTCAGAGGTCCCACGGTAGTTTATTGGAAGTGTGTTGGCCAAAATCTAGCCTTGGTGTTAAAGAGTTTTAATAAACCCGACATTGTGTGTCTGTAGCTTTAATGCTAATGATTTGTGTTTGTCCATGCCTGTCTGGTACAGCGTGTGCTTCTCCGAGAAGCACTATTGTGTACTTCATGCATTTTTTACATATACAGTTGTCCCTCGCCTCTTCGCGCTTCAAATTTTGCGTCTTCACTCTATCATTTAGAATATCATAAGCAGTTTTGTATGCTCTAACAACAAAAATGCAGTCAAACCTGTCTTAGCGGCCACCTGTATATAACAGCCACCTGCCTAAAGCGGACACTGAAAAATCCCCGGCAGACAATTTACGTGTTTATAGACCCTGTGTATAGCGGTCACCTGTGTAACGCGGCCAGCGGCCACCCATTTTGTATTCCTTGGTCAATATCTGACCGCATATAGCGGCCAAAATACCGACTCAAGCAGAAACTTCATGCACGAAAAAGTTTCGTTTTTTAATCAATGAAGTCGTCATGTGTAGACTTTAATTACTGAGTCCTAGCTCAGTCACAATCATTCACAAGATCCACACAAACTGTTGCAGACAGTGACACCGTTTATTTCCTGGAGTGAGACAATGTGCACTGGTCAATACTGTAATGCCGCTTGTTGTGGGGAAGGAGAGACTCACGTCGCCGATGCACGTTAATCGCTTTATTAACAGCGGAGAACACTGCAGGACTTTACATCCACGCCAACATAAACACACTTCCCAACTGTCTCGAAACTCACAGCTAGCACTGAGCCTAACTCTCCTGCTCGGGACGTCGGAACGTCACTTCCCGATGAACTAAAGCTGTAATGACACTCTGCCGTATACACTAGGTCCCCAACTTACGAACACCCGACTAGCGAACACTCGGCGATACGAACACAAGCCGACTGGTTTTATTTTGCCTTGTAGTGCTTAGGCTGCTCAATCAATACAGTGTATTTAAACTGCTACTGTACATGCTTGACCAGTAGAGGGCACTGTGGCACTGCTAATGGGACCAACAGACGCTAGAGAGCTTCCTGCAAATATAAAGCTAAGTTTTAGCTTTATGATACAACCGGGACAGAGTGTGTGATTAAAGTTTATGAAGAGTTAATAGGTCTGCTTACTTCTACACCACCCATAGAACACTACCTCTTTTAGAAGAATCTAAAGAAGACGACGACAACATCTCCTCCAACTCCTCCGCCACAACAACGTATGCTCGCCCACTCCTCTTCAAAGGTAAATAACATTTATCATTACGTATTATTATATCATTTTTATTATTGTTTTTTTCATTAATTATCCTCCTTTAATATTACTACTGCATCCAAACTTATATTTACATACATACGCATATACTGTATATGTATACACGTACATGTAGTACCTATATCATTGGTAATATTAATTTTGTTTCGACTTAAGAACAATTCGACTTAAGAACGATCGTCTGGAACCAATTGTGTTCGTTAGTTGGGGACTTAGTGTATATACAAGTAGTAGCACAGCTTTGTTCTGTGGGTGGTGTAGAATAACAAGCCTAGTTGTTCTTTACAACTTTTATCTGCAGTCCCACAGTGCCCTCTACTGGTCAACATGTAACAGTGTAATTATATGTATCTGCAAACACAACAAGCTTCTAATCACAGACATGTTAATATGTGCGCGCACAAATTCAAAATGGCCACCAATCTGTCTATAACGGCCACCTGTCTACAGCGGCCACTTTTGCCGTTTCCCTTTAGTGGCCGCTAAAGACAGGTTTGACTGTATTTGATTTGATAAATAAGTAAGAGCGTCATGAGACACTCGCGAGACGAGAAAATACATGGGATTACGTCTACATGAACGAGACGAGACGAGATTTTAACATTACTTTTCAGAAAAGCCCACTAAAATAAATATAAAAAATATAGGACAATTTATTGCAATCTACTGATTTAATTTTGACTACATTACATTCTTCTGCACTCTGTGTGTATGCTAGTGGCCCCTCCTCCATTCACTAAAGAGACTGTATGAATGTATGAAAAGGGCTCACCCCATTCATGCCGTGGTTCTGTGGAACAAAGGTGCCAAGGTGCTGAAAAAGAGTGAACCCTCTTCCTGGCTGTTTGGAGGCGAGAGACGAGGAAAACAGGGGCGCATGCACATGGCAATATATTAAGGCTGGCAAAATTGTCAAGTTCATTTTCATGTATTGTGTGATTATTGTGTGTATTTATTTCCGTGCCAGGCCTTGTGCCCATGAGAAAGTTTTTTTCTGAACGAGAAATCTTGTCATGTTATAATCTTGTGAGATCTTGTGGCACCCCTATAAATAAGGAATCCTACTTTGCTGAAATTCACTTGTCACGGTCGGGACTGGAACCAATTAACCGCGAGAAACTAGGAATTACTGTATGTATCCCTGCAATGTAAAAGATGCCGTATATCACATACAACAACGTAACATAGAGTGGGACAGGAGGACACAAACATTAGCCACACTAGCATAGCAATGTGAGCTACATTTTAACAGCAACATCATGCTTGGTTAGCTTATTCACTGAAGAAAAACAAAATAATCAAAATTACAGCTCCCACTTCTGTAGCTGACTGACGAATAGTTGGCAAAAAGCTAGGCCTTATTTTAATATGTATAGCAAAGCCTGCTTTCTCACAAGACTTGCTGATGTCACACATGAGCATTGTTTGAAGTCCAAGGTTAAGAGGCATATTTTTCCAGAACATTTTGGTTGAGTTCCAGATCATGCAAGTTCTTTTTGCACTTGAAACATATTAAAATGTGTCTCCTGAACCACATTGTGTTGGACAGCCGAGGGTTTACTTAGTCCAATTTTAAGGCATCTGCATTTGTCCTTTTTGTGCAATTTAGTACTAAATTCTCATATGACCATGCTGAGATATGATTTGGGAATGAAGACAGTACACTTGCTCCCTACTGTATCTCCCTAAGTGAGGCTGTTAAAATTGTGAAAAATATGAAAAGAGAAGAACTGGCCAGATGTAACAATGGCGACGACACTGGCTTGTTTCTTCTACTCCCAAAATATGAATATAATTTATCAGCTCACACAAATCCTGAATCCTTTGTGGGTGGCGAATATGTGACAGACACACAAACACACGCACACACAAATACAGAGTTTTGTGCTCTCAGTCAGCAGCACAGCATGTCCTCGTCTCCTCTGGCGCCATGCTCATGCCGGCAGGTTGATAACCGTGGAGAAGCCGGTTGGTGGAAAAGGAGCAGGAGGTCCAGGACATCAAACATTAGGACAGTTTAAATTTTAAATACATTTAAATACCATAGCTGTGTTCTTTCTTTTAAAGAACGTCTGTCTCCAAATTATCACCTTCCACCTATGAAATAAAGTCGCAATGTGTAGTAATACATTTTCGTAGCCCTCCAAACTAGTCTAAAGAATGGGTCGACTGTAGACTTTCTGTCTTACCCTTCTTAATGTATTTTCATGCCATTCAATCAGCTCTCTGCTTGCCCTTGTCTTCTACCCAGCCATGTCTAAAGCCTCATAAAAAATTAGACCTCACTCTTTACCTAAATGGCCCCAGCAATTAAGTGTAACTACGTTCCTCGTCACGCATCTCTGACCAGAGCTGGACTCACGGGACCAATTGGGGCGGTAAGTCATTGTTGCTTCAGTACACTGCTGATGGTGATGTCATACAACGTCAAAAAATCCAAACTATCCCTTAGTTAGGCAGTGGTCACCAACTATTTTGAGACCAAGATCCTTGGTCTTGGCCGTGCACAAGATATCCCCGTTGGTGTCTTGATAGGGGCGAGGCTTACAGGCATGTTCTGTGGACAAAATGCGTGCCTGTTGGTCGCTCTCCGGGAGGTGAAGGCACTGATATGATAATACATTTTTTTCAAAATGTTCTCGCGATCGAACGGCAAAGTCCCCAAGACTCCTGCTTTAAGGTCAGCGTCCATGACTCCACCATAAGAAAGACACTGTGCAAAAACAGCTTGCATGGCAGAGTTCCAAGGCAAAAACCACTACTGAACAAAAAGAACATTAAGGCTCATCTCAATTTTGCCAGAACACATCTTGATGATCCCCAAGACCTTTGGGAAAATACTCTGTGGTTTGGCGAGACAAAAGTTTCGGAAGGTGTGTGTCCCATTACATCTGGCGTACGAGTTACACCGCATTTCATCATACCAACTGTAAAATATTGTGGTGGTAGTGTGATGGTCAGGGGCTGTTTTTGGACTTGCTGTGATAAATGGAACCATGAATTCTGCTGCCATGGAGAATGTCCTTCCATTGGATCGTGACCTCAAGCTGAAACCAACTTGGGTTCTGCAGCAGAACAATGATCCAAAACACACCAGCAATTTTGCCTCTGAATGGCTGAAGAAAAACAAAATGAAGACTTTGGAGTGGCCTAGTCAAAGTCCTGACCTGAATCCTATTGAGATGCTGTGGCATGACCTTAAAAATGCGGTTCATGCTCGAAAACCCTCCATAGTGCCAATTTCAGGTTTTCTTTAACATGGCGACTCCACAAACCTTGTGCAAACACTCAGCAACCATGGGTTCCTCTAAGAAGACAGGAAAAATGAAAGTTATTGATGTCCACAATGCCGGGGAGGGCTACAAGAAGATAGCAAAGCATTTTCAGCTTGCAGTTTCCACAGTAAGAGGTATACTTAAAAGATGGAATGTGAGGGGAACTGTGGAGGTCAAGATGAGGTCTGGAAGGCCAAGGAAACTCTCTCAAAGAACAACTCGTAGGCTGGTCAGAAAGGTAAATCAAAACCCACATATGACTTCAAAAGACCTGAAGGAAGATTTAGCAAAGTGGTGGTGAACCCTTCCACTGTGCGGCGATACTTGAACAAAGAAGACCTTCATGGACCTTACCTGCATCATCATCATAAAATACAACGTCAAAAATATGCAACAGAACATCTACAGAAGCCTGATGACTTTTGGAAACAAGTGTTGTGGACTGATGAAGTTAAAATAGAACTCTTTGGAGGAAAAAAAGGAGCAGCATTTCATGAAAAGAAGACCTTGCCAAATGTTAATATGGGGGTGTATCTATCATGCTTTGCGGTTGTGTTGCAGCCAATGGACTGGAAGCATCGCTTGGGTGGAGGGAAGAATGGATTCCATTAAATACTAGCAAATTATGGAGGCAAATATCACAGTATCTGTAAAAAAGCTGAAGCTGAAAAGAGGATGGCTTCTACAACAGGATAAATTCCTAAACATACCTCAAAATCCACCATGGACTACCTCAGGAAAAGCAAGGTGAAGGTTATGTAGTGGACTTCACAGTCTCCGGACTTAATGTAACGTAACTGAAAATCAGTGGGTAGATCTTAAAAGACCTGAGCATGCAAGACGACCCAAGAATATTGCATAACTGGAAGCCTTTTGCAAGGGAGAATCGGGGAAAATCCCAAATAATAGAATCCATAGACTTGTAGTTGGCTATAAAAAAAACGTCTGGCAAAGGGGGTCTTACTAAGTACTGGAGGTACTGATGCTGTAGGGAGCCCTGACTTTTGCACATGCCATAACAATGTTTTTTATTTTTGTAATTTTGTTCAATTTATAAAATAAAATGTAACAATGCATTCATGTTTCCTCATAATATTGTCTTTTTCCCCATAGAACAGAGAAACTATAAATATGAATATCATTTTTTAAATATATAAAATATACTGTTTTTAAAGGGGTGCCCTGACTTTCGCATGCAACTGTATATATATATATATATATATACACATATACTGTATATACACACATATATATACACAACATGCACACACGCACATATATATGTATATATATATAATTGACCATGTTTTTATATGTTAATTTATACTGACTGTCATAAACCAAGGAGTGAACATTACCATTGACAGCCGCGAGAGGGTGCTCTAGGCTTGTGACAACTATGTGCCTCTTTGTGAATTTAGCCTGTTCAGCCTCCCAGGTATGTTCTTTATGCTATTATGTAGCTGAATAACTGTTAATTTGTTATATTAACATACTGGACTCCTATGCAGCCTGTTCTGTGTGCTATTGTGTAGTTCAATAACTTGCCTTTTCAAATTATTATTTTTTTATTTAAAAATTTGTTGAATAAATTTCAAAATAAATGTGACTTATAGTCCACTTATATATATATATATATATATATATATATATATATATATATATATATATTGTCTTCATGATCTATTTTTTGACTGATGCAACTTATGTGACTTACAGAAAATATGGTAATACAAGACAAGAAAGAAGGCTGTTTGTTATGTGGTGCTTGAGCTTCTCTGCTGCCGACTGTCTGCTCTTTTTTACGGTGCACTTGCTGGGTGTTCCGGGGTGGAGCCACCTGTGCGCAATTATCATCAGGCCTTCTTAAGCCTTGCTGCCACACTCACACTTCGCCAGACTACTGCATCTATTATGCCTTCTTCCAGCATTACCTGACCTGTTTTTTGCTCTTACCATTTCTCCTGGACCCTTGTGTTTTTTCAGAGCATTTTTGCATTTTACTCTTCTGCATCTCCCTTTGTTGTTACTATTTTTGTGGCTTTGGCCTGTCTGTGTGCATTTTTCCACTCCTTTCGAGTGTGCTTTTTGTTTTCAGACATTGTTAACACATTTTCTGTTTTCTGCACTTTGGGGTTCAACTTTCGGCTTCCAGACGTTTTTAACGCTTTTAATCCTCCTTTCGTCCTAATCCTCCATAATTCTTTTCCAATGGCATCTTCCAATTCAACTCATTCATTGTTCAACAGACGGTAAGCGCCACAGATGTATTATTGATGTGAGATTTATGGGTTTATGTTAAATTACAGTTTGATGTTGCACCATGATTCAGCGGTGTGTTGACAGGAGTGACACCCCTGCCACTTTTGCTGAAAGATGTGATGTGCAATGTTGAAGTTGACCTCTTAATTTGTGTATTCTTTCAATTTCATTGTATACATGCAACTGTTTGTGCTCTAAATGGAGAGTTATAAGTGATAAGTGAAACGTCCAATTTTGTGTCCTTATTTATTGTGAGCAATTTGGACTTGTAATTTGACCTTTCTCCATTTACCCCATTTGGGCGGCAATGGCTCAGGAGGTAGAGCAGGTCGAAGAAACCAGAAGGTTGGCAGTTCGATCCTTGCTCCCTCCACCTAGTCACTGCTGTGACAGTCACAGTCACCTTGCCGCCAGTGCTGCCCACACTGGTGTATGAATGTGAATGAATGTTTGGTGGTGGTCTTTGAGTGTGCTTAAATTTCTCATGTTTGAATGAAGTATAGTGTACAAGTTAATCATCATAGTGGGTTGCCAGGTACAGTCTCCTCGCTGTCATCAGTGTCCTCCTTAATTTAGAGCCTTGTGACGGTTGAACTCCATTAAGTGCTTCTAGAATGCATCCAGTCTCTCTGTGGTAATGGGGGGTGCCCACAGCAAACAGACTTAATGCAAATGGTCTTTATTGATTCTCATGTAAACACATTGTGAGGGTATAAGAAGGAATTATATAGGATGAGACCAGAAGTCAATGAAGTATTCCTTCCTGGGGTTTACATCACATCGTAATCAATGACAAGTGACCGCACTCGCCAACAATTTGCATCACATTTGGAAAAAAGGGCCTTTAACCAGCTTAAAGTCTATCACTGGAGACTCAAACACCGCTAAAACACACTAATAAGTGACTCTGTGAACCACAGGCGCTGACAGATACTCAATTGCAGGCTCAATGTGGTCGAACCGACACACTGCATTAACTGCAGAAAAAGATTAATAGTGGCGACGTGTGAAGATGTGAGAAATTCATGCTCGACACCTACTAGAGGGTGAAGATGAGCAAAAGGGGGAAGCAACCAATGTTCCCTGTAATTTTTCAAGTGTCTGAGCATACACACAAACGACCTGAGCATTCCTTGGACTTCTGTGAGTGCCATCAGACGTGCACACTGAAGTATCACAACTGTCCAAAACCTGAGAGCCGAGGTAGTCCAACTTCCATTCTGTCGTATTTTGTGTATGAGTGCGTTCGAACAGACCTCTGGAGGTCTGTGAGACTTGCGCTCAGCCAAATTCATCCCAAAGTACTGGTTAAACTGCTAAAACCACGATCTGATGAAAAAATCCCCCACAAAAGAATCATATATTGATTCTTACTATGTGATGAAGATGGCTGCGACGCTCGCATCTTCATCGGCTGTGGAACACATACGTAAACAAGATGGCTGCGACACTCGCAGCTTGCGTCATCTTCATCACATACACAACAATGGACAGGTACGCAGTGATACGATGGAAGAGTGAAAGTACTTAACTCTTTACTTAAGTGGCCCGAGCAACTAACCGGAACTACATTCCTCATCACCGAAATCCGACCAGAACTGGGCTCATGGGACCAAGTGGGGGAAAGGTACCGCTGATGCACTACACTGCTCATTGGGATGTCATGTGACTTTATGTCAAAAAATCTGAAATATCCCTTTTAGGGAAAAACTTTTTCAATAAGTGACGAGTTTTCGGCGGAGATCCTTACGACAGTGGTTCTCAGTTATTTTCTGCCTTGCCCCCACTGAAGGACAGTAATATTTTCGCGCCCCGCTCGATTTGAGAAACTGATAATATCTATTTATTTATCTGTACTGTACAGACTGAACTTGAAACTGAAACCAGTGAAATGCAACAAAATGGAGAGCAGTGAAGCACACAAGCATGTTCATGAGTCAAATTGCATGCGGAGTATGACAAATTCAGACATGTCTGGACTAATATTAAAAGTCCTCCCTGCCTCTCACGCCACCCCAGACAGTTCAAGGCCTCCCACCACCCAACCAGGATCGGTGTGTGTTTTTAAGATCGGAAAATATTCGCTTCCGCCACAAGATCGGGCTGATCCGGTTGTCGTATAACAGGGGTGTCAAACTCGTGCCATGGAGGGCCGAGACACTGCAGGTTTTCTTTCCAGCCAGTCACTAAAGCAGGTGATTTTAATGATCAACACCTTCAGTTTGAGGGAAGGAGCTCCTCAATTAAATCACCTGCTGAAGAAACTGGTTGGAGAGAAAACCTGCAGCGTCTCGGCCTTCCAGGGCACGAGTTTGACACATGTGTCGTATAACGTTGGTAACTGTGCCACTCTCCAACATGGGAGGTGTAGTATGGCACCTCAGAGCTGGTTGCCACTTAACTCCCGCCACCTGCAAGAACAAGAAAACATGTCCGCAGTGTACTGTAGCAAAGTTAGTTTCACTTTCAACGTTTGATATGCGGGTCCGTAGCTCTTCGTGAATGGAAGCTACCGGAGTTATCTTAGCTTAGCAGAGCGTGCTATTGCAGCTGTGTGTGTGTGTGTGTGAGTATATTTTCACCGTGTTGTGTTTTACCACTTTAATGTAAGGACCATTTTATAATGTAAGGACCATTTTACAATGCCCACTGATGGCGTGCAGGTTCTGAGTGAAAAAAGACAAGAGGCACGTTTATTTTTGCACCCAGCTTGTATCAACAATTGCCATTCTCAACACACACAATGCATTTCCGGTCTTCAAAACAAGAGCGCTCTTTGTCACATTGTCTAATTGTATAAGCAATATAAGGGTGTCATAAAAATATCTTACCTTAAAAACGCGATTCTCCTCCCTGAACTACTACCTTATCGTGGTGGAGGAGTTTGCGTTTTTCGATGATCCTAAGGGCTAAGTTGTGCCCCTGGTAGGGTCACCCATGACAAACAGGTCCTAGTTGTGGGACCAGAGAAAGAGTGGCTCAATAGACCCCTATGATGAAACAAACCATTGGACCACGTTTTACCATGCCCGGATGTGGGTCACCGGGTCCCCCCTCTCTGGACACAGGCCTGGAGGAGGGGGACGAGCGTTTGGTGGCCAGGCCTACACCCATGGTGCCTGGCCAAACTGTGCCCAAAGAGACGACATGGGTCCCCGCTTCAATGAGCTCACCACTCATGGGAGGGGCCAAAGGTGCAGAGTGAGCTTGGTGGCAGCCAAAGGCGGAGACCTTGGCAGTCCGATCCTCGCCTACAGAAGCTAACTCTTGGGACAATGGAATGTCATTTCTCTGGTATACGGGAAAGAGCCTGAGCTGGTGCACGAGGTTGAGAAGCTCCGGCTAGATATAGTCGGACTCACCTCAACGCACAGCAAGGGCTCTAGAACCAGTCCTCTCGAGAGGGGATGGACTTTGTTCCACTCTAGCATTGCCAGCATTGAGAGGCGACGAGCAGCGGTGGCAATTCTTGTTGTGCCCTGGCTCGTGGCCTGTATGTTGGAGTTTAACTGTGAACGAGAAAGTAGTTTCCCTCTGCCTTCGGGTGGGGGGATGGGTCCTGACTGTTGTTTGTGCTTATGCGTCAAACAGCAGTTCAGAATACCCACCCTTTTTGGAGTCTCTAGAGGGAGTATTTGAGAGTTCTTCCTCGGGGATTACCTTGTTCTGCTGGGGAACTTCAACGCACACGTTGACAGCGACCGTGAGACCTGGAGAGGTGTGATTGGGAGGAATGGCCCCCCCTGATCTGAACTCGAGCGGTGCTTTGTTATTGGACTTCTGTGCTTGTCACAGATTGTCGATAACAAACACCATGTTCAAGCATAAGGGCGTCCATATGTGCACTTGGCACCAGGACATCCTGGGACACAGTTCAATGATTGACTTTGTGGTCGTATCGTCGGACTTGCGGCCATGTATTTTGGACACTCAGGTGAAGAGAGGGGCGGAGCTGTCAGCCGATCACCACCTAGTGGTGAGTTGGACTGCTGATGCGGAGAAGGCTTTTAACTGCATAAATTGGTCATTGAGGTTTTAGTGACTATAATTAAAATATTCTAAAAAATTCTAGATTTCCAGCAGTTAATTATATATTAAAAATGATGCCTGTTATAATTATTAAAAGTTGGTTTAAGGCATTACATACAATAATCTCACATTTTATATGGCATGGAAAAAGGCTAGATGTTCTTATTTAAGATTGTCTAGTTTGGAAGCATCTCTGTGTGGAGTTTGCATTTTCTACAGGTCCTCCGGCTTCCTCCCACATTCCAAAAACATTGGAGACTCTAAATTCTACAGGTATGAATGTGAGTGTGGTTGTTTGTCCCTGTGGTTGGCTGGCGACCACAGGGTGTACCCAGACTCTCGCCCGAAGTCAGCTGGAATAGTTTCCAGCGTGCCCCCATGATCCAAGTGAGGATAAGCGGCATAGAAACCAGATGGATGGATAGTTCACAAGCTCAAGGAGGATGACAAGTACCAAATTTTCTACATTATATCATCTTCCTTGGCTGTGTACAAGCAAGCCAATTATTCCACTCTACTCCAGATAAAGACTGGATCAACATAGAAAGGAAAATGTTAATTCATTTGGAAATCAATTTGGAGCGTTTATATTATATGAGAAACTTACCTAATGAATTGAAACACAGCCCAATTGAATCTACTTTTAATATTTTAAAATGAATAAAATGAATCCAGCTACATCTGTGAAACAACTTCTATGGTATAACCCTTAATAAATCATCTTAATAAATAAAAATGGAATACATGGAAAGATAGAGGTATCACTAGACTTCATCACATTATTCATGAGTACTCCTTTAAAACAGTGGTCCCCACCCTTTTTTGACCCACGGACCGGCTTGTGTTCCCACGGGGTGGGGGGGTAGAGTGGGGGGTTGGGTGTTGTCCAACATTATTGCGATCTAATGTGTCTTATTTATAACGTATTGTGTAAAACTAAGACAGTAACAACATCAAATTAAAAGCACAAAATACAGAATACAGACCCTGGAGCCTGGAGTTTGTTTTTGAGAGAGAATATTATTACGCCGCTGTTTGATGTGTGTGGTAAAAGGCAGTGTGCCAGCATGAATTAATTTGAGGTTGTGCACCAACAAATGTGCACATTAGCACTCAATAACATCATCAAAACTTACCTTTATGCATTAAAACATAGTATCAGCATTTCAGACCAAATATGAGGTGAAAGGAAAATGGTAAAAATGCAGTAGTAGTCTATCTGTGCAGCTGGACAAAGTTAGCAAGGACCGTCACATACACAAACTATGGGATTTGTGACTGCATTTTATTTTTAAAAATAAAATAATGGCCCATAAATTAACATGATTTACA
The DNA here is from genome assembly GCF_027744805.1 of Dunckerocampus dactyliophorus. Classification (NCBI taxonomy): domain Eukaryota; kingdom Metazoa; phylum Chordata; class Actinopteri; order Syngnathiformes; family Syngnathidae; genus Dunckerocampus; species Dunckerocampus dactyliophorus. The sequence continues at coordinate 20,449,488 of NC_072819.1, read as the reverse complement.
TAAAATTTGATGTAGTATTTTTTTAAATGTTTTTTTTTTTTTTTTATAATTGCACCTGAAAGCTTCCTGCGGTCCAGTGTGGCCCCGTCCACGGACTGGCACCATGCCCTGGCCCAGTGGTTGGGGACCCCTGCTTTAAACCATTCAGTGAATTATTAGATCAATGTAATACTCTACACCCTGAAGTCAATTTTAAAATTATATCTCCCTAAAACATGCAATTAAAAAAAAATTATCTTTTGAAAGTATGACTTGTAACAATCATGAACTGGAGGATACACTTTTTAATCAAGATATAATTAAGAATAATGTAGTTAAAAGGTTTTATAGAATAATGAATTAACATTATACGAGGAATGCAAATAATGTGATTACCGATTTTGATATTTTCGAAAATGATATATCATTGATGTGTCCTGCAATTGGCTGGCAACCAGTCCAGGGTGCACCCCACCTGTCGCCCAAAGTCAGCTGGGATCGGCTCCAGCATACCCCTGCGACCCTAATGAGGGGAAGCGGCATAGAAAATGGATGGATGGGTGGATGGATATATCATTGAATGATATTTGGAAAAATGCCTTTTAGATGTGTTAAAAATAGGCTGTCAATTTAAAATTCTAAATAGATTGTATTTTACACCTTCTCAGTCGTTTAAAATGGGCACAGTAGATACTAAGTTATGCATAAAGTGCCAGGCAGCTGAGGGAACCCTTCTGCATCTATTGAGGGAATGTCAGAGAATAAAACAATTGTGGTCTAGAACAACAAGAGAGGCAATTTCATTCTTAAAAATAGACATCCTAATGAAACCACAAACCTGTATGAGATCTGCATCAGTTTAGCCATGTGTCATCAAAGAATACAAATACATTTTTGTCAATATGCATTATAACAAAAACAGTAACATTGAAAAAATGGACAGATGCTGATAGTCCAACTCACAATGACTTGCCATGGAGATAATGTAATCAAAAACAATAGTGAGTCTGATTATCCATCCATTCATTTTCTATCCCGCTTCTCCTCAATAGGGTCACGGGGGTATGCTGGAGCCTATTCCAACTGACTTCGGGCGACAGGCGGGGTACACCTTGGACTGGTCCCCAGCCAATGGCAGGGCACATATAGACAAACAACCATTCACACTCACATTCATACCTATGGACAATTTAGAGTCTCCAGTTAACCTAACATGCAGGAAACCGGAGTACCCGGAGAAAACCCACGCACGCACAGGGAGAACATGCAAACTCCACACAGAAATGCCCAACGGAGATTCGAATCCAGGTCTTCCCGATCTCCTGATTGTGACTGCGTGGCCAACATGCTAACCGCTATACCACCCGTGGCCCTAATTAGATGTATATGATCCATTATATTAATTTAACTATCAAATAAACTTCAAATGTAAGTTTTCTTCCTTAAGGAAGTGGAATTGTATGAGTTTAAAATACAAATGAATGAATGATGGCAGCAGTGTGGTGTTCTGGAGAGCTTGCTGGGCTTGTGAGATGCAATGCTAGTGTAAGCCATTGGGACTATTATTGTTGTTATTGGTGGTGGTAACGTTTATAGGTGGTAATAGTAGTGATAAAGATTGTAAGACTGTTGTAATTTAGTTTTATATGCATTTTCCCCCCTTTTTTTGGCTCGTTACTGTTGGTTTAATGCTTTGAAGGGAGAACAAGTTAGTCAATGTATTGTAGTTGTTTATTATTTATTATTATGATTGTGATTGATATTATTGTCATCATTATCGTTATTATTATTGCCATAATTATTTTTGTTTGTTTTTTGGTGGTGTATTTGTGTTTTCTCTCTTCGATTGTTTTGTGTCAATTTTTATATCTTCGGGTGGAGTTGGGGTTGTTTGTTTCTTTTTTCCCCCCAATTTGTTAATTAAATACATTTTTGAAAAATAACGTACATACAGTTTCAAATTTTGTGGCTTCAATTTATCAAGTTTTTTCAAAAGTATACTAAATAAATCATGTATGAAGCCTCAATGAAGCATTTATAAGCATTTGAATGTCTGAATGAACCAAAATACACATATAAAGCATTCAGAAGACGCATTCAAAGACGTTAATATGTTGTATTCTACACTGGTCACTAGGTGTCAGTAATGTTACTGCAATGTTGGGTGAGACGCACAAGTGCGAGACTTGATCACCGGAACAACAGGCTTTTATTGCAGGTTTGAATGATCAGAACAGGCACAATAATCTCTTATAAAAACACGGTTGTCACGAGTTGTGAGTTAGCCAGCGTGACAGTTTTTGTTCCCTGTTCAAACATCACTGCTGGAGTAAGCCAAGCAGGGGGGAAAATACTCACAACAGCAGGTAAGGCAATGACCAGAAAGCGCACCACACAATGAGAAAGTTGCACAAGGCAGGTAGAGCGGTGTGCAGGCGAGGAGCAAGAAATAATCTGGCACTGAGGTCTTCCAACCGCCATGCTTACAGTAAGAGGACCAGGTGAGTAATTGCCTGCAAGTGTGTACCTGTAGCTCCGCCCCTGCTGGGTCAGCTGAAGTCCAAGAGACGGCAGACAGGCGGCAGCAGAGCAGCAACACAGCACGTGACGGAAATGTTGATGCCAACAAGCAATAATAACACTAACTTTTTATTTAAAGACAAAACTTAAAATATGTATCACTTTTTAACTTTACTTTCTACAAAATAAATGTATAGATATATAAAATTTAAATATATGTTGTATATATTTTTTGTAGGCACATAGGGTATACATATACAGTGGTGTGAAAAAGTGTTTGCTCCCTTTCTGATTTCCTTTTTTTTTTGCATGTTTGTCACACTTAAATGTTTCAGATCATCAAACAAATTTAAATGTTAATCAATGTCAACACAACTAAACACAAAATTCTTTTATTTTGTTAAAACCTTTTATTATTAAGGGAGAAAAAAATCCAAACTTACATGGCCCTTTGTGAAAAACTGATTGCCCTTCCCCGTTAAAACACAACTGAGATCAATTGAGATCTATCAGTCTTAAAATCAGCATCTGAAAACATTTTGAAAACATTTCTTTTAACTTTAAACCTAACTGTCAAGAGACAGGCCAAGAGAAGAGACGATACACGAGATTGGGTCTATGAGAACGAGACAAGATTTTAACATTACTTTTAAGAAAAGTACACTGAAAAAATATAAAAAAATATACAACAATATATTGCAATCTACTAATTTAATTTCTACTATGTTAAACTCTTCTGCACTCTGTGTGTATGCTAGCGGCCCCACCTCCACCCACCAAGACAAAGAGACTGTGTGACTGACAAAAGGGCTCACTCCATTCATGCCATTGTTCCATGGCACAAACACGCCAAGGTGCTGAAACCAATGCACAGAGTGAATCATCTTCCTGCCTGTTTGGAGGAGAAAGATGAGAAAAACAGACACGCATGCACATGGCAATGTCTTGAGGCCGGCAAAATGATCCAGTTCATTTTCTTTTATTGTGTGTTTAACAAGACATTTAACGATTAACGACACTTTTTAATGTTGTCTGTTTCAACATTGCGACATCTTGTGACACCCCTACGCGTTAACGTAAGCCAGCCACCAGCTGTGAACCTCGCCGCACGACACTGGTTACATCATAGTCATCACAACACAATATCGGTGAATGTTCTTATTGTGTTATTATTGTAAATATGGCAGTTTCACAGCTTTTCTGTGAGTCACAGCCAAGATGGCAACAGTTCAGAAAACCTGCTGGGGGGCATGTCAAAATCACAACTTTATTTCACTCGGATTTTATCGTTTATTTTTTATGACAGCAGTATGACAAAAATGTTTTATCAAGTGAGAACTTTCATTTTGTTGTTTTTTTTCAATGTTTTTTGGTGTCATGAGCATTTTAAAGATAAATACAAAGACATACACTAACCCCTGAAGTACAAATGATCAAATACAAAATTTCCCCCAGTGAAACGGTATGTGATGATTATTTGTACTACCAAACAGGATGCATTTATGACGTGTGTATTACTGCCATTTACAAAAGTGCAGTGGAACAGTATTGACCATAACGTAGGTCTAGGCTCGTCCGTCTTCAGGGCATTTTGCTGTTTTACCGTACAGTCTGGCATTATTGTTTACCCCTAGGGTCCTCAACCAGGTATTGGTCCGTGGACGGGGCCGCAGGCAGCTTTCAGGTGCAATGATTAAAAAAAAAAAACTCTTAAAAAATACATAACTACATCAAATTTCATGTGAATGCATATTAATTTTGGAAATTGTCCATTATTTTATTTTAAAAAATTATATGCAGTTGCGGGCGCACGGTGGTCTAGTGGTTAGCACGTTGGCCAATACAGGAACAGCCTGGAGATCGGGAACACCTGGGTTCGATTCTCCCCTGGGCATTTCTGTGTGGAGTTTGCATGTTCTCCCCGTGTGCGTGTGGGTTTTCTCCGGGCACTCCGGTCTCCTCCCACATTCCCAAAAACATGCAGGTGAGGTTAATTGGCGACTCTAAATTGTCCATAGGTATGGGTGTTTGTCTATATGTGCCCTGCGATTGGCTGGCGACCAGTCCAGGGTGTACCCCGCCTGTCGCCCAAAGTCAGCTGGGATAGGCTCCAGCATGCCCCCGCGACCCTAATGAGGATGAAGCGGTATAGAAAATGGATGGATGGATATGCAGTTGCAAGTTTCATGTGCATTTGTATGTGACGGTCCTTGAAAGCACCATTTTGCGTGTGCTAACTTTGTCCAGCTGCACAGATAGACTACTACTGTATTTTTACCATTTTCCTTTCACCTCATATTTGGTCTGAAATGCTGATACTATGTTTGAATGCATAAAGGTACGTTTTGATGATGTTATTGAGTGCTAATGGGCACATTTGTTGGTGCACAACTTCAAGTTAATTCATGCTGGCACACTGCCTTTTACCACACACATCAAACGGCGTAATAATATTCTCTCTTAAATCAAACTCCAGGCTTGTACTCGTGGATTTGATGTTGTTACTGTCTTATACATAATAAATAAGACACATTCGATCGCTATGATGTTGGACGACACACAAGCCGGTCCGTGGGTCAAAAAAGGGTGGGGACCGCCGGTTTAGCCTTTGTGGGGGTCTGGGCTCTACTGACTCTTGAGTGTTTGTTGCATTTGCCCATCGCTATAATCTTCCAATTGTGACTGTCAGAAAAGAGTAAGAATAACCAGCAGGACCTTTGGGAGCCATGATTATATGCACAATATTCCAAACGTTATTTCAGCAATGCACTCAAAACACTATAATTCATAATTTATCCCCTGGGAAACCTTGAATAGAAATCATTTCCAACAGTGTCAGCCATTACTTACAGCCAAACATTTTTGTTTTGAGTTTAATGTTTGAATATGTATGAATTCTGGTGATGTGTTATTATTATTCAGCGCAGAGGGACAACAACAAAAAGCCATAATGTGAACTGTAGAGCTGTATTGTGAACAGTGGTTGTAAATCATGTTATGTATAGCTGGGATTTCACATTTTTAATCAAAGTCTTTGTAGCTACTCTTCATAGAAAAAAGCTGCATGTTTTAATTTGCCAGTGTTCTAACATCCCTACAGAAAGTAACAGCCCCCCTTGGTGTTCTGTTTTTTTTCACGACTATAAATGATCAATCAATAATCATACGACCCCCCTATGGCAGGGGTCTTCAATTAAAATTGGGTAAGGTCCGTTTATGCACATTTTTTCACATCTCCCTATTGTTTCAACACAACAACACAATTCACTTGGCACCTACATTGTGTTTAAAAGAAAACAGGACCAAATGTCACAAAAATAGTAGAAGGTTTAACTGTACAAACATTACAATCCATAAAATAATACTAAAAAATAATAATTGAATAAGTGTCACTTTAAAATAAAAGCTGCTGTAAATCATTTGTTAAAGTTTAAGATGTTCTTGTTATTGTTGTAGCTGATATTGGGATTTGCTTGATTTTGCCACACAATTCCTCTTTTAGTTACATTTGAGTAAGGTCACTGCAGCAGAAGCTCTCCTTCACAAGTCCTTCACAACTTTTGTGTTTTGTCCCAATATCCACACAATCCTTCGTAAACACTCCTTTGCACGTTGCTGGGCTGTAAATGAATGTGTTATGACTGTCGTAGATTTTTCACACGGGGATCTAAGCTGCGTTATTATCCACGCGCTCAAATCAGACTTCGGTGGACGCTTACCTTCAAATGATTTGTGTTTTTTTTCAGGTAATGTCACGTTGCAGTCCCGCTTTTTCACCAGCGCTACAGTTTCAGATCAGACACAAGGGTTTGGCACTGGATTCTGGAAAAATGAACATACTGGTCCGTCCTTTCACTTTTAAATGTTTGTTTTTCTCGATCAACTTTTGTCACTATGAAGCAAGCCATGGTTCTCTCTTTCACATCTTGGGAAGTAAACAAACAATTTCATTGGCTCATTTTGAGTGACGTCACCACATTGGCATTCATGTAATCGTAATAACTGAAGTCATTACGGCCAAAATCCGCCACTGCGATCTGTCCGCTAGCATGATTATATGTTAATATTATTATATTATAGTTCCCATTCACTTTAATTGGTCATGGGTCCGTAAAAGGCCATCACTGTATCTGGACCGAGGTCCGCTATTTGGTGATGGCTGCCCTATGGGTTATTCTCAAAATGCTTTGTAAGGCATGCTAGCATACATTTAATACAGATATCCTCAAAGTTTTATAATCGTTAGACAAATGGTCAGTGACTGATGGCCATTTAGTTGCTAAGTCCCACCCATGGTCCTGCTCCTGCAAGAACGTTTTGCGTGATGGCGGCCATGTTTTTCAACCAATCTTGCTCAAGTGCTTGTCAGTCCCCTTACGGCGTGTACCAAATTTCATGCTGATTCAGCTAAACACCTAGACTTTACAGCGAGTGTCGTTTTTTTACTGTACAATATATGTAAAGTTTAAGCTCATTTATAATACATACAGTCCGTTGTTCTTTAGGCCTATTTTTTAACTTGTGCATCAACATGATGAAATAACAAACAGAGGTGCTGACCTCAACCAAAATATTAACATAGCGGGGCTCCTTTGTGTGATGACAAAATCACCCTGCATGGAAACAACAGTGCTCTTGGCATTTTTAAAATAGCACAAGGAGGAAAATGTTGACATGTTGCCCACACTGTCGAGCTGATTGTGACATGATGATAAACAAAGTATGAGTGGGGTGAGCAAGCGAGAGAGAGGGGAGAATGTGAAAAATTGGCAAGAGCAAAAAACAGCATATAATGAATGGTGCGAGGCAAAAGAGAAGACAACCGAGAAAAAACGTACAATAGGAACAAGCCCTTGACAATATTCCCACTCTATCTGCCTGTCAATGGGGCTTCATTGATATTCAGGAAGAGCGCTCCTTCTAGCAGCACATATCAAAAGGCAGTGTTATGATCAATAAACATGCCATGGGAATTAAAAGGCTTTTTTCTCTCTTTGATAGCATTGGTCAGTTGCCCAGAAACTGTTTAGAAACAGGATCCAGCTCTACAAATGCATTCTCTGTGAGTCACAGAGTACGTTGACACCAGAGCAGAAAATCTGATTTTTAAATGTGTGGCTCTACTGAGCCTCTGATCCGCCACTTGCTTCCTCAACTGTGGTGAATGAGAAACTGAAAGGCCCCTCCATATTTCCACAGCCTTGAAAAGAACTGCTATAAAAAAGTTGGGATTGATTGTAAAAAAAAAAAAAAAAAAAAGCCCATAAACAGTCTGTATCCTCCGACTTCTTGATTGATAATACCACAGTAAAAATAAATCGTGTGACATTTCTGAGCACAGGAGTGAGTGTCGCACTGATTAAGTATTTGGAGCTGCATGAAATGGGGTATATAAAATCTCAGAGCGAAAATGAGCATCTGTGCTCTATTAAGCTGTGTGTGAGATAAAACCTACTATTTGTGGTATACAAAAGTATTTGGACAATGGTAATAAGTTTTGAATGATTTTGCAATGATTTACTGCCACAATGGATTTTAAGTAGGGTAAAAAGTATTGACTTTCATCTTTAAAGGTTTCACACAAAATGTGACATTTACTATTTAGGAATTCTAAACCATTTTATGCAGAGTTCCTCCATTTTCACGGGCTAAAATGTACTTAGACATCTGACTCAGTCAGAGTGTAGTCCATTCCCTTATTACTTCAAGACAAATGTAAAAGTTTTAAGGCATAGGCCAATTACAAAAGCCAATCATTGGCCATCGTTAGACTCAAAAAAACGCTGCAATAATTAGTCCATGATTTATGGATTATCCGATTAATCAACGACTATTTTGGTATTTGACTCATCATTTTTTATTCAAATATGTAAATATTCTCTGAGTTCAGCCTCTCAAATGGGAATATATTTTCTTTAGTCATCCATGAAAGCAGACCTTTATTTATCTTTATTCACACTAGTGATGGGTTCTTTTGGCTCAGCGCACTAAAAAGACTGGACTGATATTTTCCTGAATCTTACCTATGTTCTACTGCTGATTAATAAAGAACGGACAAAGGTAGAAACAAACCCTTGTTTTTGATGAAAGACGGGAGTCTAATCTTTCTTTTGGTAGGGTCCATGTTTATATATCCATAGAACAAATTTTTCAATAATATCGATTATCAACAATAATTTGTAGGACAATTATCATCCAACAAGGCCTCCGCATCAGCTTTGAAAGTGAGCAACATTTTTGCCTCTTTTCTGATATGTTGCGGACCAAACCACTTACTGTTTGTGTTCATATTGATTTGGTCCAAGCAGGGGTGGGCAACTTTCACTATCAAAAGAGCAATTTTGCCCCCTCGCTCACTAAAGAAAAATAGTCTGGAACCGCAAAACTAACATAACAGCTTACAAACTTTTCAAAGTTTTAATCTTTCTTAATTTTATCGGTTACAACAGAGTAAAATGTATATCAAGCATACATACATATCAAGCATACAGGTAAGCTAGCATCGTTGGCGGAGAAGACAAAAGAATCTGTCTATTCAGAATTAAAAACTGAACCTGCAAAAAAAAACAACTAAAAACTGAGATTTTTATTTTTTGGGGGAATATATTAATATTAACTCCAAGGACTCTAAAGTAGCATCAGCGGGCATCGTGGTGCAAACTGGCAGGAAATGCAGGGCTCAAGATGATCTGGTGGTGGCTGAGTCCCGGCTGAGACACAGGGCTCTGGTGGGCACGGTGGCAATGGGTCGATCTGGGCTGGGTGCGATTCCTCAACCTTGCTATGAGCAGGCACATGGAAAGGACAAACGAGAGCTAGTCCTGAAGGAGGTGCGGGCAGGGGTCGAGGAGGAACGGACCAGCAGGATGGTGGGCATGCAGCAGCAGGGAGCATGGACAAAGTGGGAGGGGGTGCTGGAGAGGAGGGTGACCTGGTCTGAGATCTGGAAGGCAGAACCCCAGCGCATCGGGTTCATGGTCCATGCTGTTTATGATGTCCTGCCTAGCCCAGCCAATCTCCATCTCTGGGGCATGGGTGACTCTCCAGCATGTGCCCTGTGCTCCAGGAAAGGCTCTCTGGAGCACATCCTAAGCAGCTGTTCAAAAGCCCTCTGGGAGGGTCGTTACCGTTGGAGGCACGACCAGGTGCTGAAGACTGTTGCTGAAACCATCTCCAAGGCCGTGGCCAAAAACATCAGCCACAAGCAACAGCTTGGCAAGAGGAACATTGCCTTTGTCAGGGCTGGAGAGCAACCACTGCCACAGCCCAAACCAGCTGGCTATCTCACCTCAGCAGTGGACTGGGATCTCCGAGTTGACCTAGATAAGCAGCTCAAGTTCCCAGACCACATTACAGCAACTTCCCTGAGGCCAGACATCGTGCTAGCTTCAGTCTCTTCAAGGTAGGTGCTTCTGTTAGAACTGACAGTTCCCTGGGAGGATCGTATACAGAAGGCACACGATGTATATTTCATTCATGGTTAGCTTACCAGCAAGGCAAAAGACTAGTGATGTGTCGGTCGCAAACGAATCGGCTCTATGAGCCGGCTCTTTGAAATGAACGACAGGAGCTGGCTCGTGTTGTTAGGAGCCATTTGAGAGCCGATTATTTTTTTCCTCGTCTTTTGTCTGTTGACGCCATAGCCAGGGCAGAGTTAAACACACACAGCACGACGAGGAGGAAGAGTCTTTGAATGCCAATCTTCAATAAAGACGCAACTGTTACCTTTTTAATTTATGTTTTGTTGTTTGGTGTTTTGTTGATGTTGTGCTGTTTGATTGTAATAGTTAGAAATTTGCACAGACAAATAGCCAATTTGACCTAGTCTATTGAGATGGGTCTTGATGATTTAAATAAATAAATTTAAATAAACATTTGATATGATGTATTTTTTATACTAGTAAAGAAAAATGACCAGGAAAGAAGTTGCGGTAATGTTTAAAATGGACAAAATATGACAAAATACTGATTACATGTTATCATGAGGGCTTTATAGTCCCATGACGTGCATTGTTAGCTTCCTCATGCTTACTGTTTTTCTCTCTTTTCAACGCACAGAAAAGAGAAAAACGTGTCGTCAAGTTTCACATAAGGATTGTGGATGATGGGCAAAATTCCAAAAAAAGTGCAGTTTTCCTTTAAAATATATTACATGTACAGTATATTGAAATATTCTGGAGCATTACGAAGGGAGCCACAACAGAGGCTGAAGAGACGAATGCTGCGCCCCAGCCACAGGTTGCCGACCAGTGGTTTAAGGCCTAACTGATTACTCGATTAATTGAAACAACAAGCTTCAGATTAATCCACTAAGAAAATAATCATTAGTTGCAGCCCTAGGTAAGAGCAATATTTGAAAGCAAGTTGTGATCCAAATCCAAATCCAACAACATCCAACGGTTTAGGGAAGACCACAGAAAAATAAATTGGATGATGGCAGAATAAAAAAGCCCCTTTCAACATCAACAGAACTATCAGCTATTCAGTCAAACTCTACAATACAGAAACACCTCCATTACTGTAAATACAGAGAAACCAATCAATGAAAACTGATTACAAACCCCATGGGGTGTCCGAATTTTTTCATATGTGTGTGAATGACATTTGTAGCGCTCCTAATGGGTTGTGCACAAAATGCTTTGGAAGGCATGTTAGCATACATGCAATACATGTATCCTCCACGTTTTATAATCATGAGGCAAATGGTCAATGACTTATGGCTAATGAGCTACTGGATCCGCCTACGCCACAGCAAACTTGCTTTTCTTGATGGCCGCCATATTTTTCAACCAAAATTGCTTTACAGACATGCTTGTCAGTCCCAAAAGGTGTGTACTAAATTTCCTGGCGATTCGGCCAAACGCCCTAAAGTTACAGTGGGTAAGCTACAGGAGCTGTGTGAGGAATTTCAAGTCAATATGACTTCAATATGGCCAGTTTGGGGTTTAACAACAGTGCCACAATGTGGTGTATTTGTCAGAAAAATAACAGTACAGGCAACACGGTAAGGGTGCATGTTTTGCCAAATGTGCATCTTTTTGCGTGTAGCGGTTCAGAAGTAGAAGAGTTATCTTACACAAAAACATATACATTGAGTATCCAGACTCATTTTAGTGGTTTTGCATCAGCCCCCTCTTTCCTCCCTGAGAACTATTTGACGACGCCTCTGTTCCAGGGGAAGCATGAGAAAAAAACTTTTATTCCAGCGTGCACACCACCCTACATTACCTACATTAAAGACATTTCAATGACCATTCATGAGGAGGCAAACGTCCTCTGTGACCGCAGAAGGCTCATCACACTTCCATTGCACTGCAGCCAAATGCTGCTGCAATTACTATCAGTGTCATGGCAAACACAAGTGGAACAATCAGAGTGATGAGAATCAGTCTCACACTCACTCACACACACACACACACACACACACACACACACACACACACACACACACCCACACGCACACACACAGTTGGTCGATATAACTAACCTAAGCAGATGCTACACAACGATGCTGCACTCAGCCACCTGCTGCCATCTCCATACCTTTGCCTCAGGCATCCGTCTAACAGTTCCTGGGACACTTGACATTAATTCAGCTTAATTATCTTATTGTTTAATTGTCTGTGAGCAGCCTAATGATCTTGTCAAACTCAAGTGAGCTCAACACCTGGCTGTGACAAACGTAAGCGTTTCTTAAGTGGACTTTAAATGGGTCAGGGCTGGTCCTCTGCTGGGTCCACATGTTGTCCCCTACCCTCAGGTAACTTTTAATGGACCAAGGACAAGGCTGACCTGAATTTTCATGCAATGGACAATCAACACATTCAGAGTTAAATATAGGTCGTTTGTTATAAGACATGTTATAAGACATCCCACACAGTTACTTCAAAGCAGTTCAACGAGGAAGTCAACGACTTTAAACACATTGTGCGCTGAGGTTGATGCTGTTAAGGCAGAGTCTCACCTGTCATGATTAAAAAATAAAAAAGAATAAATATTAATATTTGTCCATTCAACTGTATTATACGTGTATTTTCTGTATGATTCCAAACGTTATCCTTTTTCTTAAAGGGATAGTTCAGATTTTTTGCATTGAAGTTGTATGACATCCCCATCAGCAGTGTACTACATCAGCAGTGACTTACCCCCCCAATTGGTCCCATGAGGCCTGTTCTGGTCAGAGATCCGTGACAAGGAATGTAGTTCGGGTTAGTTGCTGGGGCCACTTCCGTAAAGAGTTTGGCTTCTGAAAACAATATGCGTTCAAAAGAGTAATACATTTACATCACAAAAATGCCTCCTCACAAAAAATCAGACCTCTGCGTTTTGTCTCCCGCCGTACCCCTGCAAAAAATCCAAAATATCCATTTCAGGAAAAATCGCTGAATTTGCACATTTCCTGGGAGAAAGCTGAGACGAGGCAGGGGCGAGTCTCTCCTAATGGCTTAAGTGCATGAGCTGAGCCTACGGTCTCAGAGTTGGATGGTGAAATTCTATTTGTTAGCATGTTGGTAAGAAAATGTTTGCAGAAACATTTATTATACGCCATGACTTTTGCCAAGTAGATGTAACATCAATAGTCTTGCTAATCAGACAACAACATAAAGAGAAATGTCATACACTGAGGCGCTGCAGTACTTGGAACTTGAAGCCGGATGGCCGCAGGTTATGAGCCTTTGTCGCAGGAAAGCCGTTGAGCGTCTTGGGCTGGCGTGAAGCAGGACGCGAACTGAAGACAGTGCAGGCTGGCGCATGGACTGAGCCTGGACATGAACTGAAGACACAGAAGTAGCAGGAGGCGTCTCGTCCACCTGACATGATGGCGAAAAAGCAGCAGAAAAAGCGGGTTGTGCTTCGTGGCTTGCTGCAGCGAGCCTTGCATTCTGACTTGAAGATGGAGGATCAAGCTATGCAAAGGCGGATTCCAGATGCCGTTTTCAGCCAAAACTGAAACCAGGGACGGGAGGGAGGAGGCTTGGAAAAGGGTCACTGGTTCCTGCCGCTCTGACCCCCTGGTCGGAACTACTGGTGGCTTGAGACGTGGTGCTGGGGCGGGCTTCAGGGGTTTCTGAATCTTGAGGAGCCGAGGTGTAGGCTACGAGAGTATCTGGGGCTTCTGACCGTGTGTAGCGGGCTCCAGACGCGTCGGGGACTGACGCAGTAAAAACTCGGGCCTTCGTGGACTGAGCCATCAGCCGCACCTCAGCTTGGTGTGTCAAGCAGGGAGGGAGAGAAGGGTGCACCTTTGGATGTCGAGGCGCCCTCGCTGGACGTGTGCTTGCAGATCTGTGAGCGGCAGGTCCAGGATAAACCGACTCCCTGAGAACCAGCTTGCCTTCCGGTCCCCACACCATCGTCTCCGGCTCCTCTGGCGTATATTGCATGCACTGCGCTTCCACTGACTTGAGGAACCGCCCTTTCCAATAGTTGTACTCTGCGAGGCAAGGTCGCCTTCTGGTTGGAGCATTCTGTTACATCTTTGCTGGTTGGTATTGTGGCTACCCATACTAGTAGGGCACTTTGATTTGCGCGTTAACAGAATCGTGGCAGAACCGTGAATTTGGCCAATAAAAATGGAATCTACTGTTGAACGTGGGATCTCGCGGATATTGAAAATTTTAGAATGAAATGTCATTGCGAGGAGAAGGAAAGTTTGTGTGGAGAAGTATTTCACTGGTGGGTTGTCAGTTGTGATGGAATCTCATCACAAACACTAACCCACCCCCTCCCAAATTAAACATGAAACCGGTGACATTTGACATAAAAACTTTGAAACTCATCTCTTACGGAACGTGAATGGACGCTAGTTTGCACCCAGCTCGTCTTAACATTCTCAACACACACAGCACACTTCCGGTCTTCAAAATAAGAGCGCAAAATAAGGATGTCATCAAAAAATATCGTACATTAATAACGCAATTGGAATTGTATCGATTTCAGAAATACTGGGCACAATTGGTCAATAATCTGTTGCATCAGTAAATGTATGGTAAAGATTTTTGCATTTAATTAGCATTGCATTTACTGCATAAAGTACACACTCTGAAAAAAATGTATTTTATAACATTATAACACAATAAAACAGTTTTGGGCCGCACCGGTGTCTAGTGGTTAGCATGTTGGCCAACAGAGGAACAGCCTGGAGATCAGGAAGATCTGGGTTCGATTCTCCCTTGGGCATGTCTGTGTGGAGTTTGCATGTTCTCTCCGTGCGCACGTGGGTTTCTGGGTACTCCGGCTTCCTCCCACATTCCCAAAAAACAGGCATGTTAGGTTAACTGGAGACTCTAAATTGTCCATAGGTATGAATGTGAGTGTGAATGGTTGTTTGTCTATATGTGCCCTGCAATTGGCTGGCGACCAGTCCAGGGTGTACCCCGCCTGTCGCCCGAAGTCAGCTGGGATAGGCTCCAGCATGCTCCCGCGACCCTAATGAGGAAGAAGCGATATATAAAATGGATGGATGGATTCTGAAACCACAAAGTGTTGCAACGTCTTCTTGGTGTTTGACATTTGGCAATAGTGTCAAAAACACATTCACAACACCATCTATGAAGCTAAAGTGAGCACAGCACTGACTTGAATATACAGTGTGAGCAGTCGCATGCTTGAATTTTGTAACTGGGATTCATACACTTTTTGTTAATAGAGAAATCTAAAATGCCAAAAAAGGCCAATGTTAATATGTCAGTTCCAAATAAAAATGAATTGGCATGAAAACGGAATGGTTCGGAGGCTCGTGCCTCACCCCTCTTTTGTGGAAATCGGTTGAGTCATTATTGACTAACAAATAAACCAGCCTCCTTGGCAGTGGTAAAAGGGAAGAAATTGGTCTTCTCATTCCAAATCCTGCCAAAATTCTCATGAGACCAGGCTGGTTCGATGATGGCCATGTGGATGGAGCGCATGTGGCTAGGTGGAGATGGCATTTTCAAGGTTATTGGGTGGACAACTGCCCATCCTTTGTGTTCCAAATCCGGGGGAATCTGCTGGCCATTGTGGTCCCCTGCTTGTTCTCCAGCCAGAGAGCTGAGAGAGGGAATTTCAGCTCCACAGAGCCGATGACTACTAGGTTTTTTTTTTTTAATTGTCTTCTCCCTTGATCCCGTCTGTCTCTATGCTTGTTTAGGCTGCATTGCACAGTCAGCCCCATCCAGCTATAGTGCAGCGAGCAGGTTATAGCCATGCACTCACCTGTGCATGTGCTGCAGCTCATTATGCTTCCCATTTTGTCTCAGTTAAAGAGTGTAAAAAGCTTGGGTTTATGTAGACAAGGCTATTTTTGTGCAGTCAAAAATCCATACTTATCCTCCTTTTTACTCACACAGCAGCTCCCTTCAAATCAAAAGCGTGGCAAAGCCTGAGAAACAGCATGTCGACTGTCAGACATTAGTCAAGTTCAGCTGAATCCGCCTCTAATGAGATTCCTTCAGGTGGGTTGGCAGTGCCTCTAGGCAGAGGGATGCACCTATTTCCGGTGGAGGGAAAACTGCAGCAAAAATAGATTTAGCACACAATGAGCTTTAAATTCACTCCCTCCAGAAGTTAGATGACAGTTCCACATCTTATAGTGATATTATTTTTATGAGGAAACATGGCTTTGCAGCAGAACAAAAAGCAACTTAGAAGTCATGGCTGCAGCCTGGGGAAAATACAAGGAACTATTTTGAGCCTCTTTTATTCGCTATGAAAGTCCTGGCTATTGTTATAGCACGATGGTCTAGTGGTTAGCACGTAGGCCAAGACAGTTACAGCTTGGAGATCGGGAAGACCTGGGTTTGATTCTCCCCTGGACATTTTGTTTGTTGAGTTGTTGAGTTTGCATGTTCTCCCCGTGTGCGCGTGGGTTTTCTCCGGGCACTCCGACTTCCTCCCACATTCCAAAAACATGCATGTTAGGTTAATTGGAGACTCTAAATTGTCCATAGGTATGAATGTGAGTGTGAATGGTTGTTTGTCTATTAAATGTGCCCTGCGATTGGCTGGCGACCAGTCCAGGGTGTACCCCGCCTGTCGCCCGAAGTCAGCTGGGATAGGCTCCAGCATACCCCCGCGACCCTAATGAGGAAGAAGCGGTATAGAAAATGGATGGATGGGTTATTGTTATAGAAACAAATTATCGTCTGTGCAGGACACTGCTGTGATTTACACTATACAGGTGGTCTTCACATTACAAATGAGTTCCATTGCTAGGACTATGATGTAAATTGAGTTTTAATTTAAATCAGAATTTACACCTAAATTATACCTAAATTAACACCTAAATCACTCACACTGAACATATAAAATACAGTAATACAAAGAATCGAAGACTTAAACAAAACAGGAATTACAAAACTCCTTACTTTTATCCTGGTTGGTTTGCATGCTTGCACACTGGAAGAGGTGTTGCAAAGGAGGGGGAGACAACAGGCTTATTGGGAGGAAGACCAATACGCTGGTTAGTTATCACTGTCTATTTCCTAGGAGGAGATCCTTTCACATGCTCAAAGATACCACCTTTATCCTTCAGGATGATAGCAATTAGGGATGTGTTGCACTGTAAAGCAGTTATTTCTTGCTCCTAAATCCAAAACAGCATTCATTATCACTGCTGCTTGACCATACGAATCAAATGTGAAGCCTCTGTGCTAGATCTCAATATAAATGTATGCTGTAGTTCCTTGCAGCAGTTTAGAAAGATACCAGAAGGGAGGACAATTGTTAGTAAAAGCTCAGTCCCATTATGCCTTTTAATGATTACATCTGAAAAGTGAAGGCGTAACGTTTTTTGGACTTTTAAATTAGTTTTTCTGCTGATTCTGCTGATTTTACAATGTCGGTAGACGGTGACAGACAACGCTAGTCGTTCCAAACTTTGGACATGTTCAAAATTTCCGACAGCCAGTTTCAGATAGCGATTGGCGGTTCTCATATGTAACTCAGCAAGCCCTTGCGCGAGACCTCCAAGTGTGATAGTACTCCAAGATAATAGTGATCTGGTTGTGATGAGGCGATGGGCGGCACTTTGCCTTTGAAAAGACACACACTGGACATTGATAGAGGTAATTCTGACATTTTTCAACCATTTCTTATATTACTCATAGCAGATGTTACTCAGGCGTTGGATATTCGGTGAGCTCAGCTGAATGAAAACATGATTCAAACTTAAGCAGATGGTTCTGAGACATATTTGGACATTACCCTGCCACCCATGGCCAAAAAGTTTGAACTTGCCGCCATATGACATCATCTGTCTGGGTCGTCTAGTGAGCAACCACATACGCACATATAAGCATGGGCACTGACACATTAAAAGCGACAGGAAGCCCCATTTGTTTCCTGTCTCATGCTGGGCCGTGGTGTCTCTGTGCTCTGTTCTCTGTCTCTTTGTGCTGTGGACTGTAGCTTTGAAGAAGCGGGATGTAGGTTGGAGGGGAGACGAGAGGCATGTTCTCCTTTACAATGAAGGAGACATGAATCATGAACCAGTGGCTCACCGCGAGCACAGAGGAGAGTGGGATAAACGACTCCAATGGCCCCCTGTCACAAGAATTAAAACCGTTATGGCTTTAACACCGACAGTGCAACTTGACAACCGAACCGTGAGAAGACTTGCTTGTACATGATGAATCTTTCAGTGCTTTTGGAAAAGCGATGATTAAGCATCTGCCTCTGAAGATGGTTGAGAGTTTCATGGCGTGATGCAAAATATTCAAGAACTGTGGAAAAATTCTTCAAACAAATTGCACTCGTCAAAGCACAGAGGAGGCAGAGACAGATGTTGGGGAGGGGGGGAGGAAGCGATGTAGCAATACCACATATAGTGGAAACCCCAAAGTCAAATGCTTTGTCAAAGTTGTACAGTTTCGAGTTCAACCAAAATATTCTCGAAAAGTATGCATTAAAGTCACATCAAATCTTGGATGTCAAATTGGCATCATGGGTGACATTCGTCATATGCGTCAGCAAACCTTGCGAGACCTCAGCTCGGTGAGCAGATAAAAGACTGATTTCATCTATTTTTCTTTTTGTTGGATATTTTTTGTGTCTTTTGGATGGCACAACAGCAGATAGGAACTGCGTAATGATAACTATCGATGCATTACTGTGATGCACGTCTCTTTCCTGGCTGCTCAGTACAATATAGCAAAAGGGCCATACGTTGACATCCTTAAGAATTAAATGTAGACTGAAAACTTGCTCAGTTGATGACTGAATTTCACAATTCATGAGTCATTTTTGGATAATAAGGTATTAACCACGTTCAATGAATGACATGTATTGCTTAATATTGTTGAATTTGGCATAATCTATGTTATTATTGTAGAGTGATTGTGCAGTCGTGTCTTTTCTTTTCCTCATAATCAAGATGATGTAATCTTCATGTCTTTGAAAACAAGGACTTTTGCTTCTTCTGGTGTAGACTTTGCAGTTGGCACTCCAAGTGCCTTGAATGTCCCCCTGCTTCTTTAAGTCATGTGCTTTCCTGGCGATGCCGGTGTTGCATTTTGCCAGATGCTCATTGATGTAGACATTTGTTCCTTTCAGCTTGCACCCCTGCCTCAGCAATGCTAACTTGTTTTTTTAGTATGTGAACGTTATGATGATGACAGGTGTGGCGCTGTTATTCCTGCCAGACTCCGGAATACTTTGATTGTAGAAAGCTGGCCACCTGTTGAAGCAACATCATCTTGTTATCCTCCTTTGTTATCTGTTGCTCTAGCGTAAGACCTGCGTGTAGTGTGAAGCTCAGTGAAGCCCCACAATCAAATTGTTCATGCTTGTGGATTGCTCCAAATCATCAATTCTGCACATCATTTGCAATATAATGCAATCCTTTTCACCACTTTGCTTCTATAAAGCATCCACTTTCTTTTCCAGCCCATCAATGTGTTTTAGAAGTGATGCAGTGTCATTCTTCATTTCCTTAATATTTTGCTACTGTAAGTACAGTGGGACCTTAGTTAGCGTCATGAATTTGTTCCATTAGGTCTGAGTGTAACAAAAACGGACGCTAACTGAATCAAGTTTTCCCATAAGAAATAATGTAAATTTCTACAATTCCAAAATTTCCAGCCAAAAATGTTAACACAAACATGTTTTTCTAGTTTTCCAATTATATTTTGATGTGCAGAAAACAATTCAAATGCATGTAAATACATATATTTGATGAATGAAAGGGCTAAATTAAAATTTAAGGTTACTTTTAGCTTCACTGAAGACGACATTCTTGACGTGACTGTTTCCAAAGACACAATGTGGCAGCAAGATGGAGCCAAAGAAAGTTGTGCCGGCATTTTTATAAAGAAGGTGAGAAACACTATTAAATTCAAGAAATAAGGAAGGTGGTGGTGGTTGATCTCACTGCCACATCATGTTTTTGGGAACAGTCACGTCTTCAGTGAAGGTAAAAGTAACCTTAAATGTTCATTTAGCCCTTTCATTCATCATTTATATGCATTTAGAATTGTTTTATGTATGTAAAACTGTAATTGTATGATGACATCATACACGGGCTACGTAATGTAGCTGACTTTCGGTTCCGGTGGCCATTTTGTTAGGTAGCTAATTAGATGCTAACAAGGAGGAATGTTTTTTGATGAAAAAAAAATCCATTAAGATTTTTGTATTTTAATAACACGGCAAGACGCCCAGCATATTGTATGCTAACCAGAGAATGCACTCAAACCGAGAAAAAAATTGTGGCCTATTTTTTTATGTTAACCGAAAAACATGCTACCCGGTGCGGACGCTAACCGAGGTTCCACTGTACTTAGTGTCAGTGTGCTCTTTATTTCTTATTGCGTTCAGCGTGTCTCCCATACTGTTCAACTTCATTAATACTGATCGGAGACTACCTGCTTACTTTATGGCGTGTTTTATGACGGCAACACTGGAACAGACTTATTTAAATTATGATTGATTGGTGTAGAAAACATTTAATGTAGACTAGCATCAGAGAACCAACTGTGGTTAGCTATGTAGTTGCACTGCATATATTTGTCTTAGTAGTTATATGTAATCAATGAGGGAATAAAATACTGTATGCATAACAAAGTATGGACGAAGGCTGCTGCATATTAAAATGTGTTTTGTCATAACTTTAGTTATGAATTGTGCGATATAGGTGTAAAGCATTGCATACCTGAATTGAAATTGTTGGCATTTTTAACTAATTTTAAGCAGTACCTACTGTATTTTTCTCAGAGTAGTAATACAGCTTCATAATTCAATATTGCAATATTCAATATTCAATATTGCAATCATATAAGGTGTTAGATAACCATCAAAAATATCTAAAATCTGGTGGCACACGATCTATATTCTAGGATGGCACTGGAGTCATCTGTATTCACATCCCTTTACAAAGCCCTCTCAGCTTATCCTCTGCCAGCAATATGTCATTTTAGATATTGTTTATTAGGGCTCCCCTCCACCTGAAACAATCACCCTCTGCTGATTGGCCAGCTCCCAGGTGCCATGCAAGGTGCAAGCATAGGGAGCTTGTCAGCAGTTTTCCTAACTTTACTTCTGCGGCAAACAACATATTCTGTAAAGTCTTCAAAAAGCAGAGCGGTCTTCAGATTCAGAGTGGAGAAGGCGGTTGGGTGTATCGACCACTACAATGCTGCACACAAACACGATGCCCAGATAGCAAGGTGACACTGAAACGATGTAAAATCAACATTGAATTGTCAACATCATTC
The DNA here is from genome assembly GCF_027744805.1 of Dunckerocampus dactyliophorus. Taxonomy (NCBI): domain Eukaryota; kingdom Metazoa; phylum Chordata; class Actinopteri; order Syngnathiformes; family Syngnathidae; genus Dunckerocampus; species Dunckerocampus dactyliophorus. The sequence goes on along the minus strand of NC_072819.1, from coordinate 20,428,300 downwards.
AGTCGTCAGATTTCAGTATTGATTCGGCATCAGCTTGCACCCTCTAATACTGAATGCAGATTTGATTACCATAGACCAACACAATTTCACTTGTACTTCAACTAATGTGAACAATGAAACAACATTGAAATTTTTACATAACTAAAAGTTTTATTATATTACGATGTGATATTATATTATATATAATTGTGCTATTTAAATGATAACACCAGAAGAATTAGGGCGCATCTAATACTGTTCAATAGCAGCATTTCATTCAAATTCATAGGCTTAAACGATATTGTTGATTTGCCTGAAAGGGGTACCAGAGAGGTTGCCGTCACTTCGAGGGGCATGGCGCACAGACTACAGTGATTTGAAGACATAACCACATAAAAATATACTGCAAACATATGAATAAACAGGGGAAACAGTTTTGAATACAGTAGTACCTCGCATAACGTAAACCTGCTTTTGCGTAAATTCCACTGAACGTAAAGAATTTATGTAAAGTTTTTGCTTCGTATTACGTAAGAAATTCCATATAACGTAAAGCGTCAAATCGGTGCAAGTTTTTTTTTTCAATCAACTTTATTAATAAGTCGGTGCAAGTTCAGACTAACAGAGTACACTTGGTGACGCCTTCTGACGCTTCACGCTCTCATTGGCTGATTATCGGGGCACCGCCTACGCTCTCATTTCATTGGCTGAGTTATACAGCACGTACGTGAGTTTGTGTGAGAGACAGGCTTCTCCCTTTAAACTCCTTCCTCTTCGTAGTCCCCCTGAAACTAACTTAAACAATTAGGTTAAGTTACAAATTAAAATTTTGCACACAGCATTATCGTGTAGTGCGTGTGCGTTTGTCTGTAAAACCAGCTGACTCTTAGTCTCTTTGAGTCGCGTTTCGACTCAGGCTAGCCCTCCTCCTCCTTCCTGCCTCCACTTGTGCTCCTGATCAAGACATCTCGTGAACGGTAAGATTGTTTTTGTTTTTCAGTTGTATTCATTTACAGTAATCTTATTTATTACCTTATTTTATATTGGAATGTTACTGTACTATGTTTATGCTAACGTTTTCTTATATTTTCCCACCATATTTGGTGGACTTTGAATATTTTGAAGGGCCAAGGGGGTGAGTTTGGGAAGATCTTGGAACGGATTAGGCTATTTACATGTATTTTACGCTTCGTGTAACATAAAATCCCTATAACATAAAGGTTCTCGGAACAGATTATTTACATTGTAGGGGCGTCTACTGAACTTTATTTGTGTGTGTATTTGTGTCTGTTGTGTATAAAACACGATCTGATGTCAATTTCAGCCCATTTGCGCATTGCCATTTTGTGACATGCAAAAGTTTGTCACAAAGTCGAAATAAATCATACAAAACGGTGGAACTCATGTTTCAGCTGCTGTGATTTCCGAAGTATAACACCGCACTGTGCATTTTGCAGCATCCAAAACGTGTACTTTGACTAAACTCTGACAAAAAGTGTAAGCGTCGCATACGTAACCAGCGTAACTAAAATTGAAGACTATATGCAAATGAGCTGACCTCTGCATTGACACACAATGTGAACTTCAGAGTGTTTGCGTGTTATTTCTCAGTTTTTTTCCGACAGTAACAAAAGTGACACTGATTCAAAATCTGAAATATGGCGCAATGTCCAGGATATGTGTTACCTTTAGGATTTCTACTGATCTATTTTTTTCCTTTTTCCAATCATTACATTGGCAACTGTTTTTTTACATCATGTTTCCACGTGAGGTGTAGTGTGTTACCCTTGTGCTAACTAACGATGCTTTGAAGAACACAGTGTTGAGTCTCGCACACGAGTTTCAAGCAGGGTCCATCCACTAGCTCCGTGTTACATGTATTTATGTCGCCAGTACGTCATGTCGTGGTCAGCCCAGCAAACAGAAAAAGCCTCACCATCACAAATTGCAATAAATAGTGCGATTTAATTTTTCCATTACTGTTACTGCTACATTACTGCATACACTGTAATGTGTATGCATAGAGAAACGCTGAGGCACTTGTTAATCACAGTGAAAATTTGAAATGGACATGTAAAAATGGCAAAATTGTTTTTTTTTAAATAAAACTTTTAAAACGTAAAACTCATTTATTTACTCACACAAAGTGCAAATCAAGCATTTATCATAAATAATAATAAGTAAATCAATTTGAGAATTTTTAATGTAAATGTTACAATTGAAATGTCTGTTGCCATAAAATATGCCAAAATGGGATATTTTCTTGCATGTTTTTTTTCATAAACTGAAACAGAACAAGTGCTACTTTATTTTAATATGCAAATTGGTTGGAAAATTTTTGCTTGCTATGTCACGCTTTTGGTACCCCTTTCAGAATGACAGCCATATGGTTTTATCACACACACTTACAACAGAAATCAAACAGAGTTTATTTCATTTCATTGTAAAACATCTTTACTTCCTTTCATGTATGACCACACCTAACCCCTCCTATCTGGTCTGGTGCATAGCGGAGCCACTTTTGCAGTGCCTGAAAAAAAGCATAATCATTCATAGCAGTGCCAAGCTGTTAGGTGAGGACATCCGAAACAAAAAACACAAAACACACACTTTGTGTTACAGAGAACATACACTCTTCGAACAACTACAATGATTTGATCTAGCCACACAACTTCAAAGAACCCAGCTCGACCCTGCAACAGCTAAGTACATTGGTGAACTATGGATTGTTAGCTAACAGTTGTTAATGAAGCATGGAGTTAGCTTAATAAGGCTAAATTGCTTGACAGTAAAATGTTGATTAGATGGTATATTATAAATTAAGTGGCAACAGCATGCTTCGTCTAGCAAGCGTACACCAAAATTCAACTATAGAGTGAAGTTTATCATTTAAAGATAGGTTGAAAGAATTTTTTTTTAAGGCCCTGTCACACCTTGACGATTTAGCCCGACGTGACCATTTTGATGGCATACGTTGAACTGTCGACGTTTTTTTCAATTTTGAGCATATACATAGCGTATTCATAACAAGTTTGACGTATACATGACGTATTAGTAACTTATATAGAACGTTTGTATAACTTATAGACAACTTATACCAACAAATGCGTAGCGTGTTGCCGGCGTTCTCAACTTATGCCCAACTCACGTCTAACTTATGCAAACCGCACGGCAGCGTATAGCCGTCGATCACGTGCCGTAGCCTATAAAAAGGCTGCCACTTGATGACTCACCTCACTAGACATCGCAGTGTCAACATCACCATCATGTCGAAGACAATTTCGAAGACCGTTGTCAAGAAGCATCAGGGCAGTGACGGAAGCCGACTGCGAGGACGTGGACGAAAGAAGGATCCATCACCACCCACAGCCTCCCCCTCCAACTCTCACTCTGATGGAGATGACGCAGGTTATAACGCCACTTCCCCTCCTGTTGGTTCCATTCCCAGTGTCACAGTGCCCTCTACTGGTGAAGCATGTACTGTATAAATAAGGAGTTCACAAGGCATAGCATAACATACTGTATCTGCAAACACAACAGCCTCCATCTCCTCTCAGCCAACTCTTGCCAAGAAGAGAGCCAAGAAGACACAGTTTTGTCTCAAGGTATGTTGACGTATTACGACTTGTGCGTAACTTACAAATAACGTGTGTGAACGGGCGTCAACGATCGCATAACTTATTGCCTGCGCATGCGGGACATATGAATCATACGTTGACATACATCGAAAAGTTTTGTGCATGCACAAAATTTTTGGACGACTTAGACATACTACGACGTATGCCGGCGTGCTTAAGCGTGCTCTTAACTTATACAAAACGTACCAATAACTTATTCGACGTACGCCAGCGTATTGGCCAAATTTTTCATACGTCGGCGTACGCTGGCTAAATCGTCAAGGTGTGACAGGGCCTTTATGTGAAATCCAATCCAACATGGATGAGTTGGGGTGGTTACCACATTTGGCTACCACAAGATGCTATAAATACAACAAATACAACTACAAATCCATGATTTATCAATCATCTTTCCTGCTCAACTATGGATAACTATGTATCAACGTTGTTTCAATATCACATGTCAAGTTTCATCAGTTTGGCAATACTGATTCAACATCTGTTTTGCAATTAAATTTAAATTTCAACCATTTTGATGATACTGATGGAAAATCAACAATGCTACCTTGTATCTGGGTATATATTAATAACTGTAGAGTCTGCGTTCAAAATGATGCAAAATGGTAATTGTTCTGCCCCACATTTAATCAACATCTCAATCAGTCAAACAAGCAAAATTTGACTGTGAGGCCAATCTTGCTTCAATCTCTAATGAAGCCTCATTCACACAGACAATTTGTTGATTACAAATACCAATTTTACATCATAATAGCAAGTTCTTCAGAGATACTGAAGAATTACTGTTCTACGCTGCAGTATCTCATGACTCCATTAAAGACAAAGGTCAATCTTCATGTGAATATGATTTGGATTTGAAAAAATCCTTATGCCCACTTAAAACCAGGTACAAGTCGTCACAGTTAAAAGGAAAGAAAATCTGTTAATCTATAATTTCAAGTAATTTCACAGATATGTAAACCTAAAACCTTTCAATCTTATGTAGTTGGGGGAGTGACAAGAAGAAGTTGTTAATAATCCCCCCAAGGGGGAAATTCCTTTTACATTCACCATTCTTGACATGCTTTGTGCAACATTCACATAGCGTATACTGTATGTAAACACGCACAACACAATCTATAAGCAAGCAATGGAGAGAGAGGCAATATGTTGAGTTGGAACACTGAAAAACAGCATATGGGCTAAACTAAAAAGACAAATTGACTTACTAGATTAAAGTGACTAGAGAGCCTAGATCTACAGAGTGATTTGTGCTAAGGCGACAAAACATTATGTCGTCTAAGCTACAGAACCGTGTCGGTGCTACCAATCTATGCCAATCACGGAGCAAGGTTTGCAAACTTCTGCCATTAAGAAAAGCAGAAAAAAATATGGTTTAAGAATCAAAACCAGACTGACATATCATTGTTGTGTTTTTTAATTTTTATTGTGCTTTCAGTAAAAGACACAATGGTCGTCAATGTCACGGGATGTCCTTATTTTTTCACATGATTGTGATGATGTGGCCTGTGGAATGTTGGTCCACTCCTCTTCAATGGCTGTTGCAAGTTGCTTGATATTGGCAGGAAGTGGAACATTCTGATCCAGAGTATCCCAAACATGCTTAGTGGGTGACGTGTACTGCTGGCCATGCTTGGCCATGTTTTCAGTTTCCAGAAATCGTGCACAGATTCTTGCAACATGGGGCCATGCATTATCGTGCTGCAACACGAGGTGATGGTCGTGGATGAACGGCACAACGATGGGACTCAGGATTTTGTCACAGCATCTCTGTGAAACCGCCTTTGAAGACTGCTTATGGTACAGAAATGAACAGTCAATTCACGGGCAATAGCACTGGTGAACATTCCTGCGGTCAGCATGCCTATTGCACGCTCCCTCAACACTTGCAGCATCTGTGACATTGTGCTGTGTGATAAAACCTCACATTTTGGAGTGGCCTTTTATTGCGGCCAGCCCAAGGCACTTGTGTGATAATCATACTGTCTAATAAGCATCCTGATATGCCACAGCTGTGAGGTGGATTGATTATCTTAGCAAAGGAGAAGTGCTCACTAACACAGATTTTGTAATGATAATGGTTTACTTTGTTTTGTCCATGCATACAAGTTACATTGGAATAGATCACATATTACAATTCACAGCTCCACATGTTCAAAAAGGAGTAGTTTAATCTTACCACGCATCCGTTTCACATCAGTTGCAATACTGTTCACTTCCTGTATTCCAAATATATTCTTGGCTTGTTTAAAATATATAGGAAAATGACAAGGTAATATAACAATGTGGTAAATATACACTGCGTCCACTATCATTAGGCAATTTGCATTATTGACTTTGAGTTTTATTATTTAACAAACACAAACAGTGCTCTTGGTCAATCCAAAAATGTTAATAAACTTCAAACTTGAATATTTAAGTAAGTGAAAGTGAGGTTTTGGCTGTAGGCAACTATTAGGGTGCAGAATGATTAGGCAACTCAATGAAAAACAAAAATATTCCTATCTCATTACTTTATTTTAATTTTTTTTCAGTCAGAATGATAAACAAACAACACACTCTTTACAAATAAATACTTGTAACATTTCCAAAAATGAATCAGTGACCAATGTAGCCACCCTTCTTTTCAGTAACACAGTAAAGCTGAACAGAAGTCCGGGCATTCTCCTTGAGGATTTTTTGGTAGACAGCAGAATTTATGGTTACATTTATCACAACAAGTCTTCCAGATACTGAAGCAGCAAAACAGCCCCAGACCATCACACTACCACCACCATATTTTACTGTTCGAATGAGACTTTTTTTGAAATGCGGAGTTACTTTTACGCCAGATGTAATGGGACACACCTTCCAAAAAGTTAAACTTTTGTCTCGTCAGGCCACATAGTATTTTCACAAAGGTCTTGGGAATTGTCAATATGTTGTCTGCCAAAATTGAGATGAGCCTTTGTCATGCAGGCCGTTTTTGCCCAGCGTCCTTCTAATGGCTGACCTTAACTGGGGCCAGTGAGGCCTGCAGTTCTTTGGATGTTGTTGTGGGATCTTTTGGCACCTCTTGGGGTAATTTTGTTTGGCCGGCCACTCCCGAGATGTTTGACCACTGTTCCATGTTTTCGCCATTTGTGGATAATGGCTCTCACTGTGGTTCACTGGAGTCCCAAAGCTTTAGAAATAGCTTTATAACCTTTCCCAGAATGATAAATCTCAATTAATCTCAGTTAAGTAATGTTGGCAAAATCATTTTTTCACACAGGGCCGTGTCGGCTTGGATTTTTTTTCTCCCTTAAAAATAAAATGTTTAATTTAAAAACTGCATTTTGTGTTCAGTTGTCTTGTCACTGACAATTTAAATTTGTTTGATGATCTGAAACATTTAACTGTGCCAATCATGAAAAAAAAAGTCAAGAAAGGGCAAACACTTTTTCACACCACTATAAATGTTTTCATTTTTCCATGAGGTCATATTTCTCCTCCAGATTTAGAACAATTTGTGAACACTAACATTCTTTAATTTGATGCTAAAATCCCTAATGCAGTGGCAGTTATCTACTATTAACATGAGTAGCATATACACGTTCATGTAGTTTTACGTACCATGTCCCTGAACGCAACTATAATGGTAATGTGGCCTAGAATAAAAAATGAGTTTGCGATCCCTGGCCTGGAGTATATAAAACAGGGGGAAATAAATAAAAAGATGGTGGTATGACAGCCACCAAGCAGTAATGTGCGCCGTGCAAAGTGTGTGAGAGCGAACGAGATCCCGCATGAGCCATGTGGGGTGAGGGCTGCATGGCTGAGCAATTCCTGTCCAGTTGGCTGCTTGTGGGAGTGTGTACGGTAGGGGGTCCTCGTGAGAGCTTTGATCATTACCGAGTGTGACAGAGGAGTTTTGACAGAGAGGTAACCCCCCCACACACATACACCACCACCACCCTGCCCTAACCTGACACACACACATTCAGTACAGCACATACACACACACATACACGCATACACCAGAAACAACACGGACATAAGCACTAAAGTCACCGCTTTACAGCAGGCACATGCAGGGATATAGCAGAGAGTGCTAGGTTATTTATACCTGGAGGCTGGAGCTAAGAAGCTGTAAGTAATAAAAACTCTGCTGGGACATACAGCCCCAAAAATGTCGGTTTATTCAAATATGGCTGACATGCCATGTGTAAGCGCACTATATTTTGCCAGTTTGAAATAGGGTTTTATTGTTTTGCCAAAAACCATATGATTCATTATGGCTCCTGTGAAGGGTCGCATAGAACATAGAACATAACTACAAACCATATAGAAAATATTGAAGAAAATTTGAAAAATCATCTCAGTGACCCTTTAACATTATTAGAGCCCTCTATACATAAAAAAACACCCCTACAGTTGACTCTACACTCGTATTACCCAATATAGTAGACATAATAAGAGTAAATAAGCCATTTAAGACATAAATAAATAAGACTTGTGCTTGTGTGTGTTGCTATAAATGTGTTCCCTAGGGGAGCTGAGTGGCGGACGGCTCAACCGAACATTACAGTGACACAAGACCTTGCAAAATAACACGTGACAATATTTCTCAATTAGAGAAAAAGCTGTCTTGCGGGAAGAAGGCAGCCAGACGTCTATAGCTATAGCACTATAGCATTGGGACTGTGAATGATAATACTTAATATGGAAGAGGCACAGCACGATGGCGTCCAACGTTACTGGCATGACAAGGAGATCCCACCTGAGATGTTTTCCACACGGCACAGTGGAGGGGCGCCATCATGATCTGGGGTGCTTTTTCCTTCGATGGAACAATGGCGCTTCAGGTTGTGCAGGGGCATCAAACGTCAGCTGGCTATGTGGAGATGTTGGGGGGGCATCCCTCATGACCCTCGTCTGTGTGGTAATGACCAGGTTTTTTTTCATGACAACGCTGCAGTTTACAAGGCCCACCTGACAAAGGACTTCTTCAGGGAGAATAACATCACTCTTTTGGACCATCCTGCATGTTCCACTGATCTAAATCCAATTGAGAATATTATATATGCATAAATATATGTATATATATATATATATATATATATGTATATATGGTATTGGCAAATGCCAACACTTGCTTTTAAATGCCATCTCCTGCCCACTTTCTCTTCACAAAGCCAAAACAAGCATGTCTGCCATGTCCGACTTCCTGTTGTTGTGAGAGTGATATAAGTTTTGCACCCTGCAAAACACGCCTTAAAAAGCTTTAACTTGGTGCGGCATTAGGTGGGTGGGCACTAGGCAGGGTATGGTGAGTTTTTGCGGCTCGCGATACGATTGTCGGTCGGGCGGCAGCAAACAGTGGTTGGATCCGTTGGACTGGATGGCCAGACGTTGGCGGCGGTGGAGGAAACCGTCCTGCAGGATGCTGTTGCATCCAAAGTCTCCTTAAAGGAGGCGCCTGATCCTTTAAGTTTCACTAGTGATTTTGAAAAAGTAAGTCAAATGTGTTTTTGTGTAAATTTTATGGTTCCCCTTTCATATCATATAGCCCAGTGGTCACCAAAGTCGTGCCCGCAGCACCAGGGAGCTTCCCACGAGACGCCTGCAAGCCTGCTTTTCATTCAAGTTTTCAGTTAATAATGTGAGAACACTAGAAAGAAATGTATTCTGAAATACAAAATGTGAGTTGTGGATACCAGCATTTTGTTAATGTTCTGGTAAAACAAACAAAGTAATAAAGGAAAATAAATGTTTCTTTTATGTTTATATTTACACCTAATCTATGTCATTGGTATTGTTAGCATAAAAACCTAATCCTTAATATATATATATATATATATATATATATATATATATATATATATATATACACACACATCTATATATGTATACATACACTCCTGATCAAAATCTTAAGACCAGTTGAAAAATTGCTAGAATTTGCATTTTGCACATTTGGATCTTAATGAGGCCGCACTGTGGACTAGTTGTGAGCACGTTGGCCAACACAGGAACAGCCTGAACATCGGGAAGACCTGGGTTTGATTCTCCCTTGGGCATCTCTGTGTGGAGTTTGCATGTTTTCCCTTTGCGTGCATGGGTTTTCTCCGGGTACTCCGGCTTCCTCCCACATTCCAAAAACATGAAGGTGAGGTTAATAGGCACTCTAAATTGTCCATAGGTATGAATGTGAGTGTGAATGGTTGTTTGTCTATATGTGCCCTGCGATTGACTGGCGACCAGTCCAGGGTGTACCCCGCCTGTCAGCTGGGATAGGCTCCAGCCAGCCCCCGCGACCCTAGTGAGGAGAAGCGGTATAGAAAATGGATGGATGGATCTTAATGAGGTTTTCAGCTGCAATATGCAAAAGCAAGAAGGGGGAGTGAGACAAAAAGCATTTTGAAAAAGTAATTTATTGAAAACAACAATTAAACTGAAATAGGCTGTTTATCAGTTGATCAAAAGACCACAGGCTATAAAATGTTCATTTTCTGTCAGGCATTCACCTGGTCATGCCCTCCCTTTCTGAACGTGGTCGGTTTATTGAGCTGCATAAGCAGGGCCTGTCGCAGTGTGCCATTGCTGCTGAGGTTGGGAGCAGTAAATCAATCATTCTAAATTTTTTTAAAGATCCTGAGCATTATGGAACAAAAAAGTAAAGCGGTAGACCCAAAAAAAACACACATGCGCTGAGCCGGAGGATGCAATTGGCTGTCTATCAAGACACAGGGTGGTCTTCCACCTACATTAAGGTCCTTACTGGGGCTGACTGCAGCGCAATAACCATCAGACGGCATCTGCGGGAAAAGGGTTTCAAAGACAAATTCAAAGACATCGTCTCCTTCAACGCCACAAAACTGCCCGTTTAGACTTTGCCAGGGAGCATCAAACATGGGACATTGAAAGGTGGAAAAATGTTTTATTCTTTGATGAGAAAAAATGTAACCTTGACGGTCCAGATGGCTTCCAACGTTACTGGCATGACAAGGAGATCCCACCTGAGATGTTTTCTACCCGGCACAGTGGAGGGGGGGGTCCATCATGATCTGGGGTGCTTTTTCCTTCAATGGAATGTTTTTTATTCAGTTAAACACTGGAGTTTCAGTGGTGCAGGGTCGTCAAACGGTGGATGCTTACGTGCAGATGTTGCAGCGGGCATCCCTCATGACTGAGGGCCCTCGTCTGTGTGTTTGCGCTACAGAATTAGCGGGCTGACTGACTAAAGGCAGGACATTTACTTCTTGATATTTCAATGACCCGGCAGGCTACCGCGTTATCTAACTGTAATAGTGTTTTGGCGTCTGACCCGGAAAATAACGGAAGGACAGTTGGCATTGGCTCTAGCCATTCACATGGCATGAACAGATGGATTTTTCATTTCTGTAACATGTTACTTTAAAATGTCAGCAAAAAAAAGAAAATTAAAAACTGTGTGCGAGCCAGATGCAGCATTAAAAGAGCCATCTACAAGCCATAGGTTCCTGACGCCTGGTTTAAGACAAATGGATTTTTGCGCAGTGTTCATTTTACTGATGACTGCTTGAAAGTACGGTATAAACGCATTTTGAAAAAGAATGTTATTCCGCCGGCGGAATGGTACTGGCCAGTACACAGGAAAAAAACAAGACAAGAAGGACCACTACGTCAAAGTTGCCATAGAGTAAGTCATGTCTTGTCTTGTGGTAATCTAAACACTATTCCACCACAACAACAAGGCTACAAAGCATGATATATTTACATAAACATCTTTTCACAGCGATATGTTGACGGTGGGTGGCAGGGGCGGCAGCTGCGACGGTGACGATACATGAAGTAAATCAGGCTTCTGTCATTAATAAGCCAATATAAAACAATAATAGAAGGATAAGCAACTCCAGAGTAATTTACACTTATTATTTTGTTTAGAAGGCGACCACTCTTCATCTCCATGTTTAAACGCTTTAGTCCATGTTCTGCAAATTCACTATTTCATTTCCAAATGTTTCTCCCTTGTTTTTTCCTCAAAAACTATTGACACATCACTCAAATCTTTGCTATAATCACTGTAAACATCCTCTGTCTCGTACACCGTTATGTTTGTGTAGCTGAGTGATTGTACTCCGATCGCGTCACTTTTGGAAATGAAACTGAACGAGAGCTAGCTTGTGGTGCCATGACCTACAAATGTAATTTTTGCGAATTTACCGTTCGCTTTGAAAAATTGAAGAATGTAAATCAGTGGTTCTCAAACTTTTTACAGCAGCGTACACCTTCAGCCATTTGACCTGAAGCCATGTACTCCCTACTCCTGTACACTTAAAAAAACACACATCTTTTGATATTAATTAACTTGAAATATTGAACACAATTAATTGGTATTAATTTTTTAGTAATTTTGGGTCAAAATTGCGAATTTTGCACTGCCACATTTTGATAAAGTTTCACATGAGCACTGATAAATAAATAAGTAATCATTATACATATATTTTATTCCAGTCTGATTTTGGCATTGTTCCGTGTGAATGGCTTGAATCACGTTTTTTTGTCCACTGACGATGGCTATGGTTTAAATTTGCATAATAATGTATTACCAAATTGAAGGGGAAAGTTTAACAATCACAATAACGCAGTATCTGAAGTAAAATATAAATAAAATCTTTGAGATTAAACTCTATGACTGCACACAATAATCATCAAACTTACTTATTTGTTCATATGATGCACACAGAGCAATGAACAACATGGAGTGCCGTCTCCTTTCCTGCTTTTCGTTGCGCTGTGAGGCATTCAGGTGCACTCGTCAGGGCCGGATCTAGCTTTTTTAAAACGGGGGGGTGTGGCCGAGGCCGTAGGGTGAGGCGCTGGAAATTGAGCAGGGGGTCTGGGGAAAATTTTTTAAAATTAGACCTCATTTCCTGCAATCTGGTGATATCTGAGGCCAATTTTATGTCCTTAATTTCAAGAGTTTGTTGTTATTTTTATCCTTGGAATATATCGTTTAAGCCAAAACATTCTATTTATAAAATTACCGGTACCAGGAGAAACCCATTTTAGCTCAATTTCCTAAAATATTTTCCAATTTGAAGCAGCTGTAAATTCCAAGGATTTGAGTATAATTTTATGTCACTGGGGATTGCTTTTCTGGTTAATTTTCATTGAGAATAGACAACAGTTTTCCTTATAGTCATGATGCCAGAACCTTTATTTTGCACCTCCACCTGAATAGCCATGTACAGCACACGTTCAATGTCCAAAGTAAATGATCAGCCTGACAGTGGGTTCAGGAATAGCATGCTTCTCGGTTGCATTCTGGCATATGCATCCACCACGCACCCATAATTAAATGAATCCAGGATGGTTTATCATTTTATTAGCAAAAAACAATGTGGGTGCCTCAAAACGGGGGGGGTGTACACCCCCCTACACCTCCCCCTAAATCCGCGCCTAAACACTAATTGAGAGAGTTTTTATTTTTTATTCACGTACCTCCTATTACAATTGGCGTACCCCAGAAGTACGCGTACCCCATTTTCAGAACCTACGATGTAGAATATAATTACAATATACAATACGATAACAATATATAACATATTTAAGCAAACTTGATGAATATGTCAGGGACCCTGTAACATTAATTTTAAGAAAAGTACAATGAAAAATTATGACTGGACAACCAAACTTTTTTATTTAACCGAGTCACAAAACAATGCAGGTGTGTTTTGAAATGTTTATTGTCCCACAAATTGACGCTAAACAATATTACTGTCAACATTTTTTCAGACCAAATAAGCCACTTTTAGGATAATAAATACTAATAAATATATTAATAAAAAATAATAACATAATAATGCAATATTTTCCTTTAATATGTCATCTTTGGTGTTTGTGACCTGTATTTTCTCACAGGCAATTTGTCTGTTAAACTAGTTATTAGTATCAACATTTTAGCATTTTCTAGTTACATTAAATAATTAATTTATTTGTAATTAATTCACCGTCGCAGACCTAGTGCCCACGAAACTTTTTTTCTTGTCACGTTTTAATCTTGCAAGATCTTGCAAGACACAATTATTGTATTATAAAGCCTGTTTTTCCAGCAGTGAAGTCTGGCACTTGTGTAGCTCACCAAACATTACATTAATATTACTGACAGCGAGTGACCAGTGTAGAATACCACATAGCATCACGTTTTTGAATGCACCTTCTGAATGCCTTATATTTGAATTTTAGTTAATTTTGACATTTTTCTGCTTGAAATGCTTAATTTTGGCCAAAAAATACCTAACATTTTCTTAAATATGCAAAAAAAAAATTTCACTAATAATAAGCCACAAAACCACGAAACAGCATGATTTACTAATTCATATATTTTTGAAAAGTGGTGATAGAGTGAAGCCGCTATATTTGAACCACAACGTGGCGAGGGACGATTGTAATGTAGTGTAATACAATGGAGAAAAACCTATACAAAAACATTTTCTTAAAATTTGGAATTGATTAATTTCATTGTTTTTAGAGCCCAAATTACAATCTACACAAGAGAATATCCTAAATGAACAGAAAAACACTTGCTCCAAGTTATAATTTGGTATTTTATCACACAGATGTAACCTTTTGACACTTTTCAAATGACCAACCGTGACCCCCACAGGCAATCAAATCATCTATCTTTGAGAATTTCCAGTGCGACCCAATAATGGAGCATTAATTTCCCAATTTATTATGTCTGTGCTTGCCAGCCTGCCAGTCCTTCAGGTGTTTTCATCCAGGTTTGGATTTCTCAGACAGCCTGTGAACTGGTAATTAGTTTCTCCTGGCTGTCTGTCTCATAGCCACTGTGTGTGCGTGTGTGCGTGTGTGTGTGTGTGTGTGTGCTTGTGCGTGTGCGCGTGTACGTACGTGTGCGTGTTGGTGTGTCACATCCAGACTGAAATCAATTTCAGGCAGAGATCTATCAGCTTTTGTAGCAAGCGATCCAATCATCAAATAATGCATCTGATATCACGCTGTCAAGGTGGTCTGTTCAGGGAATGATTCACTCTCTCTCTTTCTGGGTTCTTCACTTTCTCAGTCACACAACTACACACTCATACTATCTCTCTCTCACACACACAACACACACACACACACACCATTGTGGTGATGGATCGTATTTGGAAACACGACTAGCTCAATGTCACCAAAGGAGAATAAAAAAAATCCTTTCACTTTTCCTCCCCTGTTCGATATCATCAATCTGAGATGTTCATGGCTCTTTGTCTTCCTTGCGCTGCCTTCCTTGTCTTTTACTCCCCCACAAAACAAAGATTGTACAGTCGGTAATTAACTTTTTGTTCAAGTGTCGCTGTGGCTGATGGATTTCACAATCTTCCAGCCGTTTAATGCCTTTTACAAAACACTTTTTTCCATCCAAACTGTTAGATTAATTTCACGTGCATATAACACAGTCTATAATAGCAAACAATGATGCAGCAGTGTGTCGGTTAGCAATCATATTTTTTCATAATGCCACCTTGACACTTGCATGAATTTTGCCCCCACAATGTCCCAAAATTGTGTTCCCCGGGCGGGGTTTGTACATGATAGCGATCTAATTTATTTTATTTATTATGTATTGTGTAAAACTAAGACATGAATAACATGAAATTAAAAGCACAAAATGAATGCCGACCCACCATCCACCTGCTCAAGTTTCAGCCAAGCTTTTCCAGAGAGATTATTACATCGCTGTTTGACGTGTGTGGTAAAAGGCAGTGTGCTAGCATGAATGAACTTGAGACAAATGTGCACATTAGCACTCAATAAGTCATCAAAACTTACCTTTATGCATTCCCACATAGTATCAGCATTTGACACCAAATATGAGGTGAAAGAAAAATGGTAAAAATACAGTAGTAGTCTATCTGTGCGTCATGAGATAAAGTTAGCACACACACAATGGACATGCGAGAATCCGGCCACTTTTCAAAATAAAACATACAAAAAAATGAAATAATGGAAATTATTTTTTCTTTCTGTACCAAATGACCCATGGCCCGGTACCGGGCCGCGGCCCGGGGTTTGGGGACCACTGATTTAGATGATACGCCTGAAAAGCGTAGAGACTACTTTGAGCACTGTTTATGCATAAGTTACGCACTTGGCACGCAGTTTGTGACCAAAAATGGTGCGCATTGGTACGAAATTCCACTTCTTTACAACTAAGTCAAGTACTGTTTACGTCTAGTGTACAACATAGTACGGACGATGCACATTGTTTCCGCATGGGTATGCATTGTCACCACCACTTCCCACATCCGTGAAGCAGTCATGGCATTATTTGGTCCAACTTTGTCCCGTGTGACGCCACGCTATAGCAGGCATCACCCGAGCTTCACTAATTCCTCTATTTGCAAAGGATCTACAAGAAGTTGAACTCCAGAGAAGAAGCTTGCATTGCAGAAAAGAAAAGATAAGTCAATATTATCTCTCAGCTGCAGAAAGGGAATGCAGAAAGAGCAGGAAGAAGACATAACCCTAACAACACAGGCAGTGTGGGCGAGGGAATTGCTGGCTAGAAGACATAACTTTGGGCATTATGATTATTGACACTAACCGGGAAATGTATGCAAACCGAGGCAAAATTGTTAATACCTGAAAAAAGGAAAAATACGTGGGGCGCATGCTAACCGAAGTTCCACTGTACAATGGAGCCAGTGATGTTAAACACAATTGATGAGATGGATCAGAATGCACGAATGAACGATGTGATCCTCACAGGGCTCCTTATTCAACCCAAGTCAAAAGATAGGGCAGTTCAAAACAGAGGAGAACCAGGTGGAACGGATGTTCCTTCAACAAAGCAACAAATGACCAACTTCCTACAATCAAATGAGGTGGATGGTAGATATCAACATCATCAACAGGTAAATACCAAAGAGCACATCACCATGACTACAAGGAAAATGGAGGCTACAACCCACAAAGAATGAACCAAGCAGTTAGAAGGATTACATTGAATAACATATGGCTTTTGATATCATCGTTGCAAGGGTCTGCTCAATGAGGTACTGATATTAGCAACCCATTCAATGACACTCACATGCAACATGAAAGACAGCAGGAAGTGGATTTGGATATCAACAGGGGAAAAGGACGAACTTTTTGGTTTGTTTTGTGTTTTTGTTTAAAAAAAAAAAAAGTAATTATAATAGCAACGATAGTAATAATAATAATAATAATAATTTAATTATCTGCTTTGATTGTATGGAAGAATAAGTACACAGTGAATTAGTGTATGTCAAATACAGGAAGTGAACATATGTATTAGCAATTGATAGAGAGGGGGTAGGATTCAATTAAGCTCTGCTTCTTCCTACTCCTTTTTGGACATGTGGAATTGTGAATTGTAACATGAAACATTCAATGTAAACTGTATTTAGCAAGACAAGCGCTACCACAAATGTAAGGTAGTCAGACAGACAGTTGCTAAGCCGGATGCAGTCGACAGGTTGGTGTTCCTGGCACAAAATAAAAACATGCTTGTGTCTTCTAAAAATGTTTACCTAAAAAATACTACTGTTCAATTGAAAGTATTTTTGAGTTGCTGACATTTCAAAATTTCCTCTTAAACCAGGCACTCCTTCATATTTTGTTCTTCTGTTATTAGCTGAGGATTTGAGCATAGCTAAAGGTTTGTTATAAAAAAAAGATTATATTTTACTTTTTCTATATTTATTTCAAAAGGAGAATATTTTACTTTATTTTAGAGGCTATTTTTTTATGAGCGTCTTGCATGAAGCATTAAAATGTCAGAAAACATCCTTATGTTAAGTATTTATTTTAATCAATATTTGGCTTTGATTTTGTCTAAACTCACTATGCTAAAAAAATATCGGGATATATATCATAGATCGATATTCAACCTAAATATATTGGGATATGAGTTTTGGTCCATATCGCCCAGCCCTGCAGCACAATAAAACCTGCTTCAACGTTGACCACCATGGGATGGTGAATATTTCATGTTTGTCTTCTCTTGTTGAGCCTGGTCCATGTTTTAGAACCACAAAAAGCCCCCAAAAAAGCACAACACACTCCCACATCCTTTGACACTCACTAAAATGAGAGCTTGTGAGGTACGCTGAGGTCTTGTGTGAAGTTACATGTGTGGGTGATTAGAACTCTCCTGCTTTAAAGGTTCACACATTGCACACAATAATCACTGTATACAGTATCTTGACCTGTGCTGACCCTTCTCAATTTGTTGATGCTATTTCATTTTTAAGTGGTAACTCGTCCTAATTAAAGTGTTGAAATAATAACTACTTGCGCTGTAGTATTTTCCAAAGAGGTCTGTTATTCTGCACTGTTATTCGTGTGCGTGCCGCTTTAATTCAGCGGCCACAAGAGAGCAACAATGAAGAAGCTGGCTTGTTGAGCATGGTACCATTTCAAGTCAATTTAAATTATTACCAGATCAGGTGAACTATTTTATTCTAGTTAGGCTACAAGGGAAATATAGATGCCAGTTGATAGGTTTTCGGACTACACCATTTTGCCAGAACGTGTCAATAGATTTTCTTCCTACTTGACTTGAATGCTTGTGTGCATGCGTGTGTGTGAGGATAAAAGCCGCTCATGTTTTGCCTCTTGAGACTTGTAGTGCCATATAAACGTGTGGTTCTGCATTGTGTTAGCATATCCATGTAAATGCAGGGTTTGTGTAACCAAGAGCAACTGTGTATGTATGCTGTCTCGATGAAGTGTGTGTGTGTGTGTGTGTGGGGGTGTGTGTGTGTGTGTGTGTGTGTGTGTGTGTGTGTGTGTGTGCGTGTGTGCGTGCGTGTGTGCGTGTGTGTGTATGTGTAACATTTATGGCATAATGTACAGAGACAGCCTCTCCCACAGTAATGTTGTCATGGTTACCACATGGCGAATGGAGACAGGATTCTGTAAATATCTCAATATACATCAGCACAACACGCAAACACACACACACACACACACACACACACTTTTCTCACTCAGTTTTCAGTGTGACCCATATCAGACATCAGCACACACACATCACCCACCTGACGCAAACAACACATACATCACTGCACACACACACACACACACACACACACACTGTCATCTTCCTATTTTGGCAAAGTTATCATTGACCCATTTACACACATCGTTCCCTCTCGCTTCGTTTGCTGCCCGTCTCACTCTCTCCTTCAGGAGAAAGGTCAGCTCCCACCAGGAGACGAACCAGCAGCCTATTAGAGACAAGAAGGAGCGGGAGGTCGAATCCCAGTCCAGTTCACACTCATTTACTCATTGCAAAAGTCCATTTACTGGGAAAATTATGCACACTTCTGCCTCCAACACATTTTACATTGTTGTCAGGACAATTAAGTTGATATAAGGGACACTTTCCTCTTGTCATGACACAGATGATGAATGTGTGAGAGGCTGAATAAGGGAGAAATTGCACAATGGGACAACAGTGCTATATACAGTAAATGTACTACAGAAGATATATTATGTGCAAAGGAACCTCTTCAAACACTTGAATGCCCCAAAAAAGATACAATTTGGAGTTTAACCCAAAACTCTCAGATAGGTATGCCTCAAAAGTCAAAAATAACTTTAAGTTACAGGATTAAAAGATGAACTCCACAGGTTTACAGTATATTACAAGACAGTTCCACTTCTTGTCCCTCACTCAATGTGCCCCATGTGCGAAATTGGTACTCCTCTGTACCATACCAAAAAATCACATTCTAAATATATTCCTGATGAAAATTTTAAGACCGGTTGAAAAATGGCCACCATTTATATTTTGCATTGGATAGCATGTTGGCCACACAGGAGATCGGGAAGATCTGTGTTAGAATCTCCGTTTGGCATCTCTGTGTGGAGTTTGCATGTTCTGAGCATGCGCGCGTGGGTTTTCCCCGGGTACTCCGGTTTCCTCCCACATTCCAAAAACATGCATGTTAGGTTAACTGGAGACTCTAAATTGTCCATAGGTATGAATGTGAGTGTGAATGGTTGTTTGTTTATATGTGCCCTGCCATTGGCTGGCGATCAGTCTAGGTTGTACCCCGCCTCTCGCCCGAAGTCAGCTGGGATAGGCTCCAGCATGCCCTCGGAAGCCTAGTGAGGATAAGCAGCATAGAATATGGATGGATGGAATGGATCTTAAGGAGATTCTAAGTAGAGCTTCAAAATGCAAAAAGAAGAAATGGGAGTGAGACAAAAAAATGCGAGCAAGTAATTTATTGCAAACAAGCATAAAAGTGAAATTGGCTGTTCGTCAGCTGATCAAAAGTTCAAGACCATAGCTCAAAAAAACTTGAAACCCCTCTGAAATAGAAATGTTCAAAAAAGGACTCAGTAATGAGTAGCTGTGCCCTTCTTGTTAATCACCTCAAAAATTGGTTTGGGTATGCTTGATGCCAGTGTTTCCAGGAGGCTAGTGGGAATGTTACTCCAGGTGGTGATGACGGCTTTATGGAGGGCATCCACTGTCTGGAACTGATATCCACTTTTGTAAACTTTCCTTGCCATCCATCCCCAAATGTTCTCAATTGGATTTACATCAGGGGAACACGCGGGATGGTTCAAAAGAGTGACGTTATTCCTCTGCAAAACGGGCATTGTCAAGCGGGCATTGTGAACTGCTGCGTTGTCCTGTTGAAAAACCCAGTCATTACCACAGAGACGAGGGTCTTCAGTCATGAGGGATTCCCCCCGCAAAATCTCCATAGCCAGCTTTCGTTTGACGCCCCTGCACAATCTGAACCGCGATTGTTCCATTGAAGGAAAAAGCAACCCAGATCATGATGGCGCCCCCTCCACTGTGCCGTGTGGAAACATCTCAGGTGGGATCTCCTTGTCATGCCAGTAACATTGGAAGCCATCTGGACCGTCAAGCTTACATTTTTTCACATCAGAGAATAAAACTTTCTTTCAACCTTTCAATGGCCCATGTTTGATGCTCTCGTGCATTTTTTTGGCTTTTTTTTTTTTTGCTTTTACCACGAAGAGATTATGACAGTGTGAATACCTGACAGAAAATGATAATTTGTCTTTCAAAAGGCTGTGGTCTTAAACTTTTGATCAGCTGTCAAACAGCCTATTTCACTGTGATGCTTGTTTGCAATAAGGTGCTAACTCAAAATTGTGTATCACTCCATTTCTTCTTTTTGCATTTTGAAGTGCTACTTAGAACCTCCTTAAACACATTTCCATTCGCAGAAAACTCAGTGAGGCTCTCTGTAGCATTGTTCACAGAACTAGGGCTTTTCTCCACTCCATTCACTTGATTGACCAGATTTGACATTTGCAAAAAATGTAAATTCTTGCAATTTCTCAACTGGCCTTTTGATCTGGGGTATACATGACCATTACACCCCTTAGGGCTACATAACGGTGCTTAGAGATGGCAAAATAACAAAATAATGATCCGACACTACTGGTGCTACCTTTAAAGCTACAAGCATCCTTGACTGTCCTCTGCACAAACGAGATGGGATTTTCGCTTCTGTTTGCTCTCTTTCTCTCACATATCACCTTGCGTCTGCTGTGCATGCCTCTCCTTATAACGAGATGCCTTTGGGAATCAGACACCTAATGCAATTTTATGTCATGTAGAAACGTCATCTCCTTGTCTAGTGATTGTGCCTGAACAACACTATTATGTGAGTGTTTTCCCGATTAAGTGTGGCTGCATAAACAACATGCTGTGAAGAACATATCACTCACGCCCAAAGTCAAGAGAAGAGAAGAAGAGAGAACCTTGAGTAGGCGAGCGAATAAGAAGAATAAAAGATGAATTTGAAGGAGGATTTGATTCCCTCTGACAAGCCCAAGGAGACTGACACAGGTGGAATATGAATGAGGAGGAGTGTGTGAGTGTGTGTTGGGGTGACTGGAAGGTGGTAAAGAGACCAAGATAGGGAAACCACGGGGCGGCATAAGAGAGAGAAAGAAATGTCAATGATACACAAAGTGAGAGGCGCAAAATGCAAATGTATACAGTGAAGTGCACACGGAAAGAAAAATGGTTGTGAAGGAGGTGCGAGGAGACAGACTGGCTGAAGACAATAAGAAGAGAGACAAAAGGTGTATTATTGATAAGAAATGAACAGAGGGTGCCTGGCACGAGAGGGGAAAAGGCTTTCATCAAAAATAATATGAAGGCTGTTCAGGAGAAGGAGTACACACCAGATGACGCAAACAACCCAACCATTCCCACACAGTCCCTTGTGATTTGGCTTTTACATTGTTTATCACAACAATTTTCATGTGTTGAACATGCTCCAAACATGGTTTAGGGGAAAAAAAATTAAACTTGTACTCAGAATGATCCAAACCTCATTGTAAATTATATTTGTTTGCAAACTGTATTAACTTGCAGGAGTTTTCAATAAACCAGGGGTGTCCAAACCTTTTCTACCAAGGACCACATACAAAAAACCTAAAGGATGTGGCAAGCATCCACTTAGATATGTCAATTTATGCCAAGCTATCTGAATATAACAATGACATCTTAACTTTGTGTTATAGGTGACAAAGCAAATTAGTGTAATATCTAATAATATAACTTTTTATCAATTTAATTTTACAATATACTGAGGGCCAATAAAAAATGAGTTTTGGGCCAAAATTGGCCCCAGCCGCACTTTGGACACCCCTGCAATCGAAACAAAAACTATATAAATATCTCAACACATCTAATACGAACAATACATTTTTTTTCAGTTTTGATAGCTATTGAAAAGTTATACATTTTGAAAATGTAGCTTATCTAATACAGTAGCTCCTCGCTTTTGGTGGTTACGGGGGTTACGATCCGGGACACCAGTGAGTGACTGTAATTGATATGCCCATAAAAAAATGTCAATTTTTGTCACACGGTTCACCCGCTCCATTATAGCGATCTAATTTATCTTATTTATTATGTATTGTGTAAAACTAAGACATGAATAACATCAAATTAAAAGTACAAAATGAATGCCGACCCACCATCCACCTGTTCAAGTTCCAGCCAAGTTTTTCCAGAGAGATTATTACATCTCTGTTTGACATGTGCAGTACAAGGCAGTACACTAGCATGAATGAACTTGAGACAAATGTGCACATTAGCACTCAATAAGTCATCAAAACTTACCTTTATGCATTCCCACATAGTATCAGCATTTGACACCAAATATGAGGTGAAAGAAAAATGGTACAAATACAGTAGTAGTCTATCTGTGCGGCATGAGATAAAGTTAGCACACGCACAATGGCCATGCGTCAAGTGAGACGGATGTAACAGAGGGAATCCGGCCACTTTTCAAAATAAAACATAAAAAAAGAAATAATGGAAATAATTTTTTTTCTGTGCGCCCCGGTACCAAATGACCCGGGGGTTGGGGACCAATGATATAACGGATAACATTGTTATAAATATAGATAACTTTTGTTATAGCTATTGGCATCTTACCGCTGAGTTAGTTTATCTGTAGTCCAAATGATAAAAATGAACATTACGTCTCCGTGTGTAGCTTGCAACGCCTGTTCACGCCTTCATCTTTGCCAATAGCGAATCAGGAGGGGAGTTTAATGTCAGCTGACTGATGTCATATGACATCTACAAAGTGACGTTTGTACGATGGACCCAAACTACCTTTGGTTTACACATCCTTTCATGAATACACATCCTTTCATGAATCATCCTTTCACAATCGCTCGTGATGGGCACACCTGGGCTACAATTAGTAATGGCATTTCCACTTTTTTTTCCATAAATTTTTAAATGTATTTTTTGTTTATTTCTTTTCTTTATTTTGTTGTTTTCACCAGGATTGTCTGTGTTGGTCAGCAATAAAGGTTAACTAGAACATTCCCAGGCGAAATTTTGATGGACATGCCCCGTGTTGTGAACTTCTGTGTGAACATATGTCTAAAATTCCCTATGGGAAATGTGGTGTACCTAATCAACTGGCCCGGTGTACCCAATCAATTGGCCCATTTTTTTACTCTTTCGTTAATACCGTTGCCATGGTTACACGGAATGTCCACTCTGCTCCCGAACCGCATGAATCTGATGGTTTTGTTCTGCATTAATCGCAAAACAAGTGGAAGAATAAGATATCCATCCATCTTCTATGCCGCTTGTCCTCGCTAGGGTTGCGGGTATGCTGGAGCCTATTCCAGCTGACTTCGGGCGAGAGGCGGGGTACACCCTGGACTGGTCACCAGTCAATCACATGGCACATATAAACAATCATTCACACTCACATTCATACCTACGGACAATTTAGAGTCTCCAATTAAGCTAACATGCATGTTTTTGGAATGTGGGAGGAAACCGGAGTACCCGGAGAAAACCCACGCACACATGAGGAGAACATGTAAACTCCACACAGAGAAAGATGCCCAACGAAGATTCAAACCCAGATCTTCCAGATCTCCTGACAGTGTGGCCAACATGATAGTCACTAGGCCACCGTGCGGCCCAAGAATAAGATATAATAAATAACTAAAGAAAAAAAATAGATGACACTCTTATGCGTCCGCCATAATCTTCCATCACACCACACCCAGTAGGCCTGCTTTTTTCAGTAGATGTTTGAAGTGTCCATGCAAGCTCTTTTGACACATAACCCTTTCCCCTACTTGATCTGCGCACTCTTGTGGAACCACATTCCAATGCCCTGGTGAACTGCTAATCTGGCAGGTAATATGGCTGCGTTTACAAAACGGTGGGTAATTGTAGGCCACTGACTTTTTAATTTTAAACCACACAGCCTTTTGGCTGTCATCTGGGCATTGTAGTAGGGGTAAGAAAACCCAGGGACTTCTAATTTTAACATTTTCTGAAGACTTGTTAAGACGGCAGTTAGGGAGGAGGGGGGAGAAAGAGAGGAGGGGCTCTACACCAATAACAACTTCTCAACGTCTTCAAATGGTTTGCAATCACCTTTACCCATTTTGCAACATTGGTTTCCTTCATTTCTTATTTCTTTGCTAGGATGGAACTTACTATTGATGCAGCAAACAAATTAGTTTGTGTAACATTCTCATTTGAGTTTGCCAAATGAATGAGCCTTACAGAATACCATAGTCTTGTGTAAACTAAGTATTTCGAGATTTGGTGTTGGGTGTGTGATGCAAGATGGCTGAATCAACAAGCAATGCTGAGATAGCACGTCCACCACATCTTTATTACCGTAATTTCTATGTAAACTGCTACTTTTTTCTCATGCTTTGAACCCTGCGGCTTATACAGTGATTTGGCTCATTTGTGGTCACGTTCTGGTCTCGAGACATCTGGTGTGCTTTGGAGCAGCCATTTTGTGCTTTGTGCGCACGCCCTCATCGATACTGAGTGAAATTAAGACTGGTATCGGCAATACCGATCCGATAGCGTAGCTCATAAAATAAAGAATATAAGAATTTCATACAACTGCATATCATTGAGACAAAGTCTCAAAGACAAAGTCTCAATGATTAGTTACTTGTCACTGTGTTCCTGTTAACGATATACATTACCTTAAATGACTGAAGTATCAAAGTGATTTGAGAAGCGGCTTCAGAGCTTAAAGAACTGGTATCAGAGGTGTTGATATTTCAGTGTAAATTCGCACATCACTACTCATCATGGAGCATGTGTGGAGAGGTGCATGTGATGTGGCTTTCAGGTTGAAGGCAATTGATGTATGTATGTATGTATGTATGTATGTACTTTATTTATCCCACAGCGGGGAAATTTACTTGTTGATGTAAAGGATTTTGCTCGGGTTATACAAAATCTAGGGCATGGCTTTGTGGTCATCTATCTTGATGATATGTAAATTTTTTTCTGAGGTCTCAAGGAGCATGTCCGCCACGTCTGCCTCGTACTCCAGCGGCTTTTGGAGAATCGACTCTTTGTAAGGGCTGAGAAGTGTGATTTTCATTCACGTTTTTGGGGTACATTGTGGAGAAGGGCCAGCTATGAGCTGATCCCGCCAAGATCCAAGTGGTGGTCAATTGGCCTTCTACGACATCAAGAAAGCATCTGCAGAGTTTCCTTGGGTTTGCAAATTTCTACAGACACTTTATTCGCAATTTTAGTAGCAGGGCGGAACCTCTGATGAGGCTGACATCGGCGAGGATACCGTTTGTATGGACCCCAGAGACAGAAGCGGCTTTTGTCAAACTCAAGTCATTATTCACGTCTGCTCCTGTGTTATCTCATCTTGATCCTGCTTTTCAGTTTCTCGTAGAAGTCGACGCGTCGGATACAGGAGTCCCAGCGGCCCCCGGTCGACCAGAAGCTCCACCCACCCTTCTCACGTCGCCTCTCTAAAGCGGAGGGTAACTTTGACGTGGGTAATAAAGAGCTGCTGGCCATTGTTCTGGCGCTGCGGGAGTGGAAGCATTGGTTGGAGGGCGCAGCCCTTCCTTTTGTGGTAGTCACTGACCATAAGAACGTTGCCTATATCAGAACGGCTCAAAGACTGAACTCCAGGCAAGGGACGTTGGTCCCTGTTCCTGACCAGATTCAATTTTTCCATTACTTGTAGACCTGGATCGCACAACGTGAAGCCTGACGCCCTCTCGAGTGTTCGGTCCCAACGTACCTGTGGCCTGGTGCTGGCGACGCTCCAGTAGGAGGTGGAAAGGAGGATGTCAGACAGACACCAATTAGGGAGTGGAGCCACCGGAAGGATACCCTCCGGATAGACTGTTGGTGCCAGCAGACCTTAGATCAGAGGTCAGCCTATAATCGGGTTACCACCCTCAAACCAACGGCCAGACAGAGCGGGCCAACCAAGATAAAACTACCCCTCCACTGTGCCGGGTAGAAAACATCTCAGGTGGGATCTCCTTGTCATGCCAGTAACGTTGGAAGCCATCTGGACCGTCAAGGTTACATTTTTTCTCATCAGAGAATAAAACTTTTTTCACCTTTCAAAGTCCCATGTTTAATGCTCCCTGGCAAAGTCTAAACAGACAGTTTTGTGGCGTTGAAGGAGGCGAGGTCTTTGAATTTGTTTTTTAAACCCTTTTCACGCAGATGCCGTCTGATGGTTATTGCGCTGCAGTCGGCTCCAGTAAGGACCTTAATGTGGGTCGAAGACCACCCTGTGTCTTGATGGACAGCCAATCGGATCCTCCGGCTCAGGTGTGATTTTTTGGGTCTACTACTTGACTTTTTTGTTCTATAATGCTCAGGATCTTTAAAAAAAATGTAGAATGACTGTCTTACTGCACCCAAACTCAGCAGCAATGGCACGCTGCGAGAGGCCTTGCTTATGCAGCTCGACAATCCGACCACGTTCAAATAGAGAAGCTTCTTAGCTTTAGCCATCAGGAGGGCATGACAGTGTGAATGCCTGACAGAAAATCAACATTTTGAGCAGATTTTGGCTTTTATAGCCTGTGGTCTTAAATTTTTGATCAGGTGGTAAACAACCAATTCTGTTTTTTTTTGTTTTGTTTAAATTGCAAGTTCCAAATGTTTTTTTGTCTCACTGCCCCTTCTTGCTTTTGCATGTTGTAGCTCTACTTAAAACATCATTAAGATCAAAATGTGCAAAATGCAAATTCTAGCAATTTTTCAACTGGTCTTAAAATTTTGATCAGGAGTGTATATAGCTTATTATTTACACACATATTGACCACAATTAGTTTTAATTTTTTTTTTTAAATATTGCTTTATTTTGAAAAACAGACCGGAATCACGTCTCTGCCGTGTCAGCACTTGCTCATGTCCTGGCACTAGCGTCTTGTGTTGACTGACGTTCACTGTGTTCCTTATTATCGTGCAAATAAAAAATAGTCTGTAAAATGTGTGGTCAATTGATGACAGCTTGTCACATGTGAAGCCTATCTATGACAGCGTGCGTGTTCGCTCACGTTTCAATCTCGTTCAACTTTCTGGTGTCTTTTACCCATTTGCACTGCCTCTCTGGCGGTAGCTAGCTAGACCACGGGCGAGCTAGAAGTGGCTATCACATTCATGCTAGCTTACTTTTTAAAGTGTCACTTAACAATCTTGCTCTTTTGTTATCATTATAATACTTATGGCTTGTCTTCAAAACACCAGATGTGTGTCTGAGTTATTCAACAAACACGTAGTGTGTCCAGCTTTAGACAGTGATGCTATCACAGGGGTCTCCAACAGGTATCTTGTATGCTAGCAGTAGCTCACCAGCTGATGTTGAGTAGTTCACCAAAGAATATTTGCTTCGCCTCTTAGTAGTTTTCTAAGTGTTCTATTCAAACATGACACCTGTATTTAATGACAAATGAACACACTGAGTGGAGATGTACTTTGTAGATAAACTACAATTAAATGTTGGCAGTCACATAAAATAGCTCACCTCTCCTCTCCTGGAATTTGTGCCGCAATCGCATTGACACATGCCTGCATCTGCCGGGAGCATCCACGCACTATGATGACTCAAAGGCGGCCACAAAGGTGCTACTATACCGTGGTTCCTATAAAGTCCAGAGGATAACTCCAGCAGAAATAATGTGTAATATCCAGCAATTTCACAAGTGACCCTTACGCAATGTACGTAGCGCTACAGGCGTACACGTCATGTCCGCTGATGTATCCTATACATCAATAAACAGAAATGCAGATACAATAAAGCGTATAAAACACTGACTACCGAAAATAAATGACGGGATGTAGATTGTTCTTCTTCGTGTTTATGGTGGGTCGCAACCAACTTTTAGGTGCACACCGCCACCTACTGTACTGGAATGTAGACGCGTTATGCACATTCACAGTTTCAACAGTTGAAGGAGGACACAGCTCACCGAAAGCGAGAGAGCGGTGACATGTGTGACGAAGGAATTAGGATGCTGTTCAATTTGAACACAGATTCACCAAGTGTTGGATTGTTCACCCACTAATAGGGAACGTGAGCAGGGATTAGACTGTCGTGAAACAGGTTACTTTTATTTTACTGATGATGTGTTGTTGCAATAGTAATTCTGAGCTTTGTAAAAAAAAAATGTATACCAACACTGACAATAATGTCTACGTTGTTTTATGTAGTGACAAACTACATTGTTGTCTACTGTATGTTACATGCACTATTCGGCAGTGTTTTTAACTAACTGTGTACTGATCTGCACAGTTAATTAGCAGTGTTGCACCACTGTCTGGCATGCACTGTTTGGAGAAAAAAGCATCTATTTTATTCAAAGTTTAAAAAAATCCCATTTTATGACGTGCACACCTGCTTATACACCGGAGCGGCTTATACACCAGAATTTACGGTACACGTGTATGAGCAATCATTACCGTGCGGAGTGCTGGTAATAGTCTGGTAAAAGCCTGGCATGATTTGCCTGGGATAAGTGCATCCTCAGATACTGAGACTTTCACGTGATTGCTTCAAAAGATTTCGCTATTGGTCAATCGGCCAAGCTGATCTGTTTACAATAAGGGTTAAGGTTAGGGTTAGGGTTAGTTTTACATTTACCTTCCAAAATGCTGTAGCTTTGCATCATTGCAGCATTCATTCAGTTACTGCAGTGCATCCCTGGCAAAGGTACCAGGCAGCTTATGAATGAGGATCATGACTGCCAGGGTCCTCGTGTGAAAGCAAAGATCGTTGTTGAGCTCTTCTGCTTTACTCTGCTTCTTTCCACATTTTAAGAGTACACTGTTCCCTCGTTTATCACGGGGCATAGGTTCCCAAAATAGTCCGCAATAAGTGAAATTCGCAAAGTAGCCTACTTTATTTGTTTGCAATTATTATATATGTTTTAAGGCTGTAAAACCCATCACCATACACATTATACTCTTGTCTCAGACAGGCATTAACATTTTCTCATATTTCTCTCTTTAAACAATCTCAAAGTTCAAATTTTGTTTGAATTTTAATGATCAATCACTTGGACACACGAAATTATCAAGTGACTCACCGTATTCACTCCTCTGATGTGCCTCGTCCTGGTGCCGTTCGGCTGTAGCATTTTTGTATCCTTGTTAAAACATATTGCTCCTGTTGTATTATTTTACTCCTCCTGGTAGTTTTAGACAAAAACATATTTCACTTACTTTTTCAAGGGAACACATATCAGTCGTGAAACTTACAGAGTATGAGACGCCTTCTTTAAGGAGACTTTGGATGTGAGATTGACTACATTGGTGGAACCCTATAGCATGGCTTCCAGTAGCATGTAGGTGGGTTCCACGTGAGGAGCGCAGTTGGCAAACCCGGTGTCTTCCATCGATGACAAAGACTGGTCATCTCGTCCAATTAATTCAATTATTTTTGGAGTTATTTGCTGGGCCTGACTGTCACGCACATATGGGCGAGTGCTGTCCAGCGTTTTGGCTGCATTAGCTGCTGTTTGACTAATGATCACACCGTGAGCCTCGAAAACTCACATCAAGTGTTTATTCTTCAAATGGCGTATTCAATTAAAACTTTTCAATGTGCTACCACCGGAAGACAGCTTTCATCGCATGTGTTGGCAGGTAAGTTCCACATGGTAGACATGTTTTTTTTTTGTGTGCACCCCTGCACAGTGTGAAGGAAAGTCGGAGGAGGACGCTACCCAACATGTTGGTTAGGGCAAGACACTACACTTGCACGCAGGGATCGCCACAGGCTGCAATAGTACGAGCTACAGGTGATCGGCTTTTGTGAAAGGTGTTGAAAGGCATTTATCGGCATATGCCAATCACTTGCTTTGTCATGGAAATCGGCCGACACTGATTGATGGCCGATCGATCGGAGCATCCCTGAGTGTAATATCTAATAATATTATTAATAACGAATTAACGTTTTTTAGAATATGCCGAGGGCCAAAATAAAAACAGCCCTCGGCTGAAAATGGCCACGAGGCTGGACTTTGCACACCACTGTTCTAAGCAGTACATTCCCATTTTTTAAGTTGGTGAGCCAATTTTCTGTTGACCAAAAGTAACGCTAAATGTTGCTTAATGACTAGGTGGATAAAAAATAAATGAAAAAGGCAGTGGAGGGGGTAGCGGAGAGGAAGACGTGTAAGGTGTTGAGGAAAGAAGACAGGAACAAACAGAAAAGACAGAGTTAAAAAAAAAAGGGCTGCCAGATGAGCAGGTGAATGGAGGAGGTGGTCTGGTGGATCAAACTGCGATCAGAGATCATCTGACAGGAGATGAAGGAAGGAGGTGATAAGGAGCGCAGCGGCACTGATAACCACGGGGACGGTGAATGCAGGCGAAGAGTGACGATGGCATGAAATACAAAACAACAGCGCTGGAAGATGAAGACACTTGACACTGCAATCATATGCAATAATATGTAAGACAATGTTGGTTATTTCCTTACCTGAAATTTGGTTGCACCATGCATGTGTTCAGGGACATTTTATTAATTCATTACTAGTACTGAGAAAATAAGATTACCCTATCTCCTCAAAACAGATGAACAGGCTAATGTCCTTTTTGAAAAGGACAAACAAGCACACATCCACGTGTGACTCTTAAGTACAGATGACAGTGTTGCGTATGAGTGAATTGAGGAAAAAAATGAATGAATGAACTGAGCAAAATGTCAATAACCAAATTAACCATTTTCAGAATGCGTCATTTGAGAAAGAGAAAAACATGTTTACTGTAAAGCAAAAGTCACCTGCTGTGTAGAAAGAACCCTGAACATGGACTTTATGAGGCCAAGATAGCAGCAGAAACGTTATATTGTGCAAGGGGTGTCGCTACAAGGACACAAATACTAATCAGAGCAACAATGTCACCACAAAATAGCGTGAAAGAAAAGAAGTGGGCTGGAATCTGACCTGTAGTGCTGTGATGATGTGACACTGGCTGGACTAGAATGGAGGCTTCTTCCCTTTGTGACATGTTGCCGTTCAATTTCATCTGCAGCGCAGAGGTAGAGAGGACATGTCAATGTCAGCAGACATCAACGCAGCGTGTGTCATTGAGAGCTTAAGAGGCCACAGTCAGAATGGATTTATTACATATCTGCAATTTGTTTTGACACTGCAGACCCTCAATGATCTTAATATTACATTTTTCATGCATGAAAGGCAGAATCCTTCATTTCCAAAATATGTGTTTGAGTCAAGTGCTTTTGCAGGAAACAAACTTCACATTCTCGATTTTTGTGTCTTTTTACTTGGGTGCTTTTGTGTGTGTGTGTGGCTGTGTGTGTGTGTGTGTGGGGGGGGTTATTTTATAGCTACAGCAAGTTTTCTGCCTCCGGGGGCCCCAGAATCCATTCGGTATCTTTAATGAGATTTCACAGATCCACTGCCATCAATCTTAAAATGAGCCTGCCTTTCTCCATTTTAGAAAAATTGACTTTTTGAAAGCGGAGCAAACAGCGGGCGAAGAGAGAGGGTGTCCACCTCTGTCGACACACAAAGGAATAGCTCATCACTCTTCTCAACAATTCAATTTAGGGGACAGCTGATGAAACATCTCTTAGTTCCCCCATTCATTTAACACATGCAAGGCCTGTTTTTAACTGTAGGATCATTGGCCACCTTCGACTATCTGTCCTGTCTTTGTTGTGAACACACTTCTCGGACATCCTGTCTGAAGCCACACTGAGTTGAGGTCAGATAAACATCACACTAAAAGGTCAGAGGCATTACAGTATCTTTACTCTCTCCTCTCACTGCCCTTCCTACCAACAGCCACAGAGTATATACAATATGTGTGCATGATAAACTTGATAAACTTTAGATAAACTTGTTTACAAATAGTATACAGACAGTCCTTGTGTTACGTTTTGCGGTGTGCTGTTTTATGGTTACGTACACACACCCATAAATAATGAATACAGTACAAAAAGAAGAACATAACTACAGTGGAACGTCAGCTAAGTATTTTTCGGTTAACATTGAAAATTTACACCACAATTTTGCTTTGGTTTGCATACATTCTCTGGTTAGCAAACAATAAAGCGCTTGTCTTGTCGTGTTATTAATACACTTCATGACTCCAACTATATTCTTAATGTATTTTCTAACACAACACGTCCTTGTTGGTATCTTATTAGCTTGCAACTACACGTCTATGATGTCATCAGTGGTTGACTCTCAAGAATGTTAACACAAAACACGTTTTTATAGTTTTATAATTATAGTTTTACGTGCATACACTAATTCTAAATGCATATAAATGATGAATGACAAGGATAAATTCACATTTAAGGTTACTTTTACCTTCATTGAAGACATGACTGTTCCCAAAGACACTACCTTCCTGTTTTGTCACAAGCTATTTCTTGAATTCAATAGTGTTTCTCACCTTCTTTATCAAATGCTGGCATTTACAACTTTCTTTGTCTCTATTTTGGGTTATCAAGGTGAGAAACTCTATAGAATTCAAGAAATAACTCATGGCAAAACAGGAAGGTTGCGTCTGTGTTGATCTTGCTGCCACATCTTGTCTTTGGGAACAGTCACGTCAAGAATCACGTCTTCAATGAAACCTTAAATGTTCATTTATCCCTTTCATTCATTATTTATACATATTTATATGCATTTCAAATTGTTTTATGCATGTAAAACAATAAATGTAAAACAAAAAAAAGGGTTTGTGTTAACATTTTTGGCTTTCTGGAACGAATTAATTGGATTTACATTATTTCTTACGGGAAGTCGGCCCATCTGGAAGAAATTAATGATGCTAACCCCATTCCACTGTAGATATGCGTGGGCGGCCGAAGAATACGTAGTCACGCGTTGCTACACTGAAGAAGAATGTCACTTTCGCTCGTTCTTTCTTTTTTCCGTCATTATAACTTCCAAGAGTGAGGCAAACTCTTCTGATCGCAGCGCGTCAAAGAAAAGGAAAGTGAAAGTGAAAAGTTAAATTAGACATTGTAAAATGCTCACAAAGTAGAGAAACGCTGATCAACACTGACTGCATTTACGGCCAAATATAGGAGTTGGTTATGTTTATGTTTTCTTTTCTTTTTTGCAATTTTATTTTATTCTTTCTCATTGCAACTAACCAATCAGGTGAAGGTGAACAAGTAGGAGTAGAAAATAGATCTGGTGTCTTTGGAAAAAAAAAGAAAAAACATTAATGTTCCTGATTACCTGTCAGAAAAAATAAACCTGTGAATCAATTTTCCCAAAGACAAATTTCATCAGCTGGGTAAATTGAGAGCAGCGACCTCCTGCCGCTGATTAAAACACTTTGCAGTCACCTGCTTCAGGGGAACTAGTGGGGAAACTTGAGGACTCCTAGAAAGAAAGTTGGAGAAAAAGTCAGATGAAAGCTGTAATGGTCCGCCAAAATCATGATTCATTACACACACCTGTTTTAAGGTTAGGGTATGTTTCATTTTTGGTGCAGTAAGGAAAGAAAATGCAAAATATACATTTTCAAAATCCAACATAAAAAACTGCACACTTGTAGCGCTTAATTCCCCAATAAATAACTATCACAGTTGCCAAAAGGCCGAGCTGCACTACTGTCAATTCCGATGTATAAGCCGCACATACTAAATTTAGAGGAAAAAACAATTTGTTCTTGTATAATCTGCACCGGTGTATAAGCCGTAGGTGTGCACCTCATAAAATGCGCTATTTAGTGCAAAGAAAGACGTTACACAGAAATATTTTTTTTACTTTTACAAAAATAAATGAGTGTGCCATACAGTGGTGCAACACTGCTAATTAACAGTGCAGAACAGTACACAACTAGTTAAAAATAGTGCTGAATAGTGCACGTAACATACAGTACATAACAATAGCCTACTCTCTTCCATGTCAGAATTGAACAGCTTCCTAATTCCTTTGTCGTAAATCCGATGTTGTCGGCTCTCGCTCTCTTTCGGTATTGGAAGGTGGAGAAGGTGGACTGAAGCGGGTGGCGAAAGTGAGGTGGTGGAGGAGCAGCAGGTTTGGAAGAAGTGCATTGGAAATGGAGAAAAATTCTCAAGCTGATGAGGAACAGAGACGAGGTGGGGTGTCTGTGAACGCCGTGGTCATGTAGCAGCATGGTAATGGTCAACTGGCTGTAGTCCTACGCAAAGCAGCCATGTTTCCTTGTCTTGACAGCCAAATCCTTTGCCATCCATCCATCCATCCATCCATCTTCGATGCCGCTTATCCTCAAATCCATTGCCTTTAATGGCATAGTTCAGATTTTTTTACATTAACTTTTATGACATCCCCATCAGCATTGTAGTCCTTTGATAGTGACTTAGCCCCCACTTGGCCCCATGAGCCCAGTTCTAGTCGGATTTCGGTGATGAGAAAGGTAATTAGTTAGTTATTGGGGTTACTTAAGTAAACATTTGGGCTTCTCAAAACAATATGCGTTTGAAAGAGTAATACATTTGCATGACAAAAATGCCTTCTTGAAAAAATCTGACTTCATAAATCGGCTCGGTTTTACTTTCTCTGACGTCATATTAATGGGCACTATCAGCTGTCCATTGTTATGTGTGTGATAAAGATGCATCCATCGCGACGTCGCAGCCATCTTGTTTACGTATGTGTTTTACAGCGAATGGAGATGCAACGGTCTCAGCCATTTTCATCACATACACAGCAATGGACAGCCGATAGTTGTCCGATGGTTTGACTTGAAACAGAAATTACTCTAAGATCATTTGGCCAAACAGTTTTACAGTCAAGCACAACACTTGAACTCACCTGCAAAAGCTCATATCGCCCCCAAAACTGTTCACTAATGCTTCAAAGCTAATTCTTTTCCATGTAAATTGTCAGTACCACCAAAATGCAAAGATCATTCTCATTGCTTTGGCTCATTTGTTGAAACAAACTGGACTTTCTCACCACTTTTTGTTCTTTTAGCAAAATCAACCTGGATGGTTCAGCACAACACCATGGTTCACCTGCAAAAGATGATATCTCTCCCAAAACACGTCATTCATGTGTCAAAACTGAAGGTTGAGAAGTTCCGGCTAGATATAGCTGGACTTACCTCAACGCACAGCAAGGGCTCTAGAACCAGTCCTCTCGAGAGGGGATGGACTTTGTTCCACTCTAGCAGTGAGAGGCGATGGGCAGGGGTGGCAATTCTCCCACATACTAACCTGGTGAACGAGAGGGTAGTTTCCCTCCACCTTCGGGTGGGGGGGACAGGTCCTGACTGTTGTTTGTGCTTATGCACCAAACAGCAGTTCAGAATACCAACCCTTTTTGGAGTCTCCAGAGGGAGTACTGGTGAGTGCTCTCTCAGGGGATTCCCTTGTTCTGCTTGGGGACTTCAACGCTCACGTTGGCAGTGACAGTGAGACCTGGAGAGGTGTGATTGGGAGGAACGGACCCCCTGATCTGAACCCGAGCGGTGCTTTGTTATTGGACTTCTCTGCTCATCAAAGATTGTCGATAACAAACACTATGTTGAAGTATAAGGGTGTCTACATGTGCACTTGGCACCAGGAAACCCGAGGCCACACTTCGATGATTGACTTTGTGGTCATATCATCGGACCTGCGGCCATATGTTTTGGACACTTGGGTAAAGAGAGGGGCAGAGCTGTCAACCGATCACCACCTGGGGGTAAGGTGGCTCCGATGGTGAGGGAGGATGCCAGTCATACTTGGCAAGCCCAAACGTATTGTGAGGGTCTGCTGGGAACAACTGGCAGAGTCCCTGTCAGAAGGAGTTTCAACTCTCACCTCCGGGAGAGCTTCGACCATGTTCCGAGGGAGGTGGCAGACATTGAGTCTGAATGGGCAATGTTCCAAGCCTCCATTGCTGAGGGAGCTGTGGCCGTAAGGTGGTCGGTGCCTGTCGTGGCGGTAATACCAGAACCCGTTGGTGGACACCAGTGGTGAGGGATGCCGTCAAGATGAAGAAGGAGTCCTATTTGGCCTTTTTGGCTCATGGGACTCCGGAAGCAGCTGAAGCAGCAGGTATTGGCAAGCCAAGCGGTCTGCAGCTCTGGCAGTTGCTGAGGCAAAAACTCGGACATGGGAGGAGTATGGAGAAGCCATAGAGAACGACTTTCGGACGGCTTCGAAGAGATTCTGGACCACCATCCGGCATCTCAGGAGGGAGAAGCAGTGCACAGTCAACACAGTGTATGGTGGGGATGGTGTGCTGCTGACCTCGGCTCGGCGTGTTGTGGATCAGCTAATTCAGACTGTTCGTTCCCTGTATGACCAGTGTCAGAGTTTGGTTCGCATTGCCGGCAATAAGTCGGACCTGTTTCCAGTGAGGGTTGGACTCCGCCAGGGCTGCCCTTTGTCACCGATTTTGTTCATTATTTTTATGAACAGAATTTCTAGGTGCATCCAGGGCATTGAGGGGTTCTGATTTGGTGGCTGCAGGACTGCGTCTCTGCTTTTTGCAAATGATATGGTCCTGCTGGCTTCATCGAGCTGTGAACTTCAACTTTCACTGGATCGGTTCGCAGCCGAGTGTGAAGCGGCCAGGATGAGAATCAGCACGTCCAACTCCGAGTCCATGGTTCTCGCCCTGAAAAGTGTTGAGCGCCATCTCTGGGTCGGGCATGAGATCCTGCCCCAAGTGGAGGAGTTTAGGTACCTCGGGGTCTTGTTCACGAGTTAGGGAACGCGAGATCAGCAGGCAAATTGGTGCGGCGTCTGCAGTGATGCGGACTCTACATCGGTCCGTTGTGGACAGAGGACACAGCCTTGAGGCACGCCTGTAGTAACAAAGGAGTATTTGGGATCTGTGGGACTTGAGCTGGATGAACTGAGTGCGGCCTGAGAGATAACAATGAAACCAGCTGAGGGGGGTGTGGCTGAGCTGAAAGAGGAAAGTCTATTGAGGAGGATGGAGTGAGAGATTGTGCCAAAGGCTGCACTCAGATCGAGGAGGATGAGGATGGTAAGTAGGCCGGAATCTGCTGCGATGAGGAGGTCGTTGGTGATCTTGAGGAGTGCGGTTTCAGTACTGTGTTGGGAGAGGAAGCCAGACTGTTTATAGAGGGCATTCTGGGATGTCATCTCCAAGAGAACAACACTGAATTTTTTGTTTTGTTTTATATGTATTTGTATCTGTATTTCTATTTATTGATGTATAGAATAAGTCTATGCCTGTGGCGCTATGTACATTGCGTTAGGTTTACAAAGGGTCACTTGGGAAGTTGCTGGATATTACACATTATTTGCTGGAGTTATCCTCTGGACTACGGTACAGTGGCACCTTTGTGGCCACCATTGAGTCATCATAGTGCGTGGAACCCCTCGGCAGATGCAGGTATGTGTCAACGTGATCGCTGCACAAATTCCAATACATCCCCTCTTTTTTTGTTTTCATTCAACATAACAGGCTTTACAATTTGGCGGTATATTTATGGTCTTTATTGAATACCGTAATACAAATCCAACAATGTTTTATTTTTGGTTTTAGTATAAATTGTGCTTGTTGTTGCTCACTGTAAAATGCAGCGTGTACATACCCAGTTCAACTAGTGACAGGCTTAGCAAACGCTGAGAATGGTGGCTTCTCTAGGATTTTTGGTTGTTTCCTGAACTATTTTTTGCCCTTATGATGGACTACAATTAGTAGTAGTTCTGAAGTATAGGAGATATCACGAGATTAGAACATGACCACACCAAGCATCATGGGAAATGTAATTTTTAGCCATATATTGGCCGCACGACTGTACAAGCCGCAGGGTTCAAAGTGTTAGAAGTCTCATTACCTTCACTTTTGAATTTGTTCTAAGTTGTGTGACTGAATTTAAAGAGGATTGACGGGGAAAACAGACTAAGGCAGAAGGGTGGGGGTTGGGGGGTTAAACGATGAAGTAGTAGGAGAGGGGTTCTAGTAACCATGGTGAAGAAATGGTTGTCATGGTGACTCACAGAGCCCGGGTCAGCAGCTCAAGGAATGTGCATGGCATTTGCGCGTGCGTACACACCTAAACACATTATTTTTCATGGCCATGTTGTGTGTGTGGTGACAGATGAACCCTGTTGTGAGAGTCACAGAGGGGTGTGAGTGTGTACTCTTTAGGGGGTAAGAGGTGTGTGTGTTGAATGTGAGCCAGAAACACGGTGGGTTATTTATTGTTCTTTACATCCTTGCAGGGCTAAAAATACTTGTTTCCATGTGACAGTGTGTTCTGTTTGTGTAAGCGTGTGTGTGTGTGCGCGCGTGGCTGGGCCAAATAGGTTCATATCGAGAGGAGGGGCGACGGTGACTCAACTGAAGCGGCCCCTGTGTGGACGACTGGCTGGCTGTGTGTTTTTGTGAGTGTGTGTTCTCAGCACAGCGCACAAGTTAACCAACATTCACTGCTGTGCTGCCATTTCCGAACCAAAAATGATCCAAATTCTTTTGCAAGTGGTGGTTGAACACATGCAGGCAGGCCTGTGCCTCTGGACACGCTCACCTGAGCACAAAATCAGAAGTTGAAGCAAAAAATTCACTCACTATTTTCCCAGCCTCTTTCCACTACATTTTGACTTCAAATGTAATTCACATCGTTACTGTGACACATGACATTGATCTAACCTGCCCGCCTCTGTTTAGATGCATGAACAATGACTGTACCTTCCATTGAACCAGGGTTTCTATGTATACTAACCCAGTCACACTGGATAGATGCCTAAAAACACTGACACACATTTAGTTTTTTCCAAATTTCACACTGCAGTAATAATCAGTATGATAAATGTGCTCATGCTTCAATATCCTACTCACCAATTTGCAGCCAATTTAGTAAAGCGGGCCAAAGGAAGATATGCTAATTATATTCACACCGATTTGCTAATGTCAGAGTTACCTTGGGGCTTTGCCAACATGCTCACATTTGCATTTTAACGTTACAAGAGCTTTCATAGAGCCAAGTTTACTTGTTTAAAGCAGAGTCTAAAGTTAACGCTGAAATGGCCATCCTATATATTTGACCTGTTTACTAGCAAGAACGTGAAGGTAATGATATAATGGGATGATGAAGGTCCAGACAAAGGCTTATCTGTGCTTACTGAGACTGGGGATTTCCTGTTGTTCTTCATATGGTTTCTCCAAAGGTATAAAAAACTACCAGACAATATTATATACCTCAGTGGAATTGATCAACACCCACAATTACAAGGAGATATCCTTGCTGACTGTTTAGCTTATTCTAATGAGACCATATTTCACCAGTTATGGCATTTACATCTGTTCTTTAAAGCAGTGGTTTTCAAAATGAGTTTGGGGAGGAGCAGTAGCTTAACAAAAATAGAAAAAAAGGTTATACTATATGTTCTCTGAGGGGGTGCTTTGAAAATCCCTGCTTTATAGAATATTCAATTTATATGCAGGACCTAGTCAAGAGTATTGTGGGCCACACTGTGTCCTTGTGTCATATGTTCCTTCCAGATCTGTAAATTATGTGATTGTCAGTCCATCTGCCACAATATGGCCAGAAAAAGATAGGAATGATCAGCATCACAACTGACAAGGTAAAACTTGCCAGGAAAAGCTAGCCAGCGTTCTAGTCCTTACTATGACTTTGACACTCACTAAATATTGACTTCACTTTATTGATTTTGATTAGAAAACTGTGGGAATCTCTGGTACTGCTCTAAACTGTCCTATCTGGAGGACAGGAAGTACTTTGTTGGAATTGGTAACTGTGTCTCAGACCAAACGACTATGACCTGTGGCGTTCCCCAGGGGTCAATCCTGGGGCCACTATTGTTCAATCTGTACATGCTTCCTTTAGGCCAGCTAATACTTAGCTCCAATGTATTCTACCACAACTATGCAGGTGACACTCAGCTCTACGTGTCACTGATGGCAGGTGAATGGGGTCCTGCAGATTTACTTTGTTACTGCATCAAACAGATGTGAACCTTCTCCAGCTAAACTTAGACAAAACTAAAATCATTGTCTGTGACCCACAGACACAAAGTGAAAGTGTTATTAGACGCCTTGAGACTCTTTCTCTAAAACCTAATCATCAAGTTAGAAATCTAGGGGTAATAATGAACTCAGATTTTAGCTTTGACAGCCACAGCAAATCAATAACAATGACTACATGCAGTGTGAAGGTAATGTGTAAAATAATGTCATGTCTCATCAATGTAACATTACTGACTCCAAGTGACCAGAGTACTACATGTAACTTGTCTTTCAACATTATTGACGGCCACAAATAATTTAATAATACATTTTTGAAAATCTACGATAGAGTGAGGGAGCGATGTGTGTGTTGGGAGTGCCAACTGCAAAATTTACATCAAATGGAGGACCAGAAGCCAGAGTGCTTGTTGTCAAAGACATTGAAGATCTGGACCAATAAAAAAGACCACATCAACAAGACAACATGGAAAAGCAACACAATTCACAAAGAAGAACGACATAGAAGGAAGGATCACATTCATCATCATTAGACAGCTTCATCAGCATGCCAAAATCATCAAAAAGTACAGGATTTAGGACAATAAGTTCTACAATTGGAAACCTTTTGCTTTCCAGAACAACTGGACTTGGAAAAAGACATAACCGGACACAGACTTTTTTTTCTCACATCAGAAACGACTGCTATTACTACACGGAGGAACAATATAATAATAATCTTAATGTCGGCAATAAGTTGTCAATTATCCACATAAACAGCAGAAGCATGTATGCAAACAACATCAGACAATATTTGAATCAATTCAAGGAACCCTTCAGACCGGTAAATTTCAAAAACAAAAATGAAAACAGCTAAAGTAGTTCAAATTTTAAAAAATGGAGACAAACATCAATTTACGAACTATTGCCCACTTTTGTTGTTACTACAATTTTCCAAAATTATTCAAGAATAGGTTGGACAAATTTATTAATAAGAATAAATTACTTGCGGACAGCCAATACGAATACAGAGCTAACATTTCAACTTCCATGGCACTGATCGAAATTACTGAGGAAATTACCAACGCTGTAGATCACAGAAAGTGCACAGCTGCAGTATTTATGGATTTGACAAAGGCTTTTGATACAATCAGTCACAACATCCTAATTACAAAATTAGAAAAGTATGGAATAAGAGGGTTAGTGTTGAATTGGGTTCAAAGTTATCTAGTTAACAGGAAGCAATATGTGAAGCTGGGAGAATATACTTCAGTATGCTGAAATATATTGTGCGGCGTACCCAGCAGTCAATACTGAGACTGATACTGTTCAACCTATACACTCCTGATCAAAATCTTAAGACCAGTTGAAAAATTGCTAGAATTTCCAATTTGCACATTTGGATCTTATTGAGGCCGGTGGTCTAGTGGTTAGCATGTTGGTCACACAGTCACAGTGTGGAGATGGGATCAAATCTCTGTTGGGCATTTCTGTGTGGAGTTTGCATGTTCTCCCAGTGCGTGGGATTTCTCCGGGTACTCTGGTTTTCTCCCACATTCCAAAAACATGCATGTTAGGTAAATTGGAGACTCTAAATCACAGGTGTCAAACTCAAGGCCCGCGGGCCAAATGTGACCCGCCACGTCATTTTATGTGGCCCGCGAGAGCAATTAAATAGGTCAAAAGCGTGCTTTGATCAAAAACTACATGTCCGACAATGCCTATCAACTACAATATGAAGTGACGGCTCACCGCCACTAAACGGCAGTGCCTCCACATCAGTGCCAACGAGTTGAATTGACAAATAATGATCCCAAAATGGCTACACTTCCAAGTGTTTTTCAGAGGGAG
Organism: Dunckerocampus dactyliophorus; assembly: GCF_027744805.1. Taxonomy (NCBI): domain Eukaryota; kingdom Metazoa; phylum Chordata; class Actinopteri; order Syngnathiformes; family Syngnathidae; genus Dunckerocampus; species Dunckerocampus dactyliophorus. The sequence goes on along the minus strand of NC_072819.1, from coordinate 20,386,154 downwards.
CGTTTTTTGAAGCAGTGCATCCTGAAGATCTGTGAGCAGGTGTGTCCCGACCAATTACAGACTTTAAAAATATCAGTTTTTAGGTTAGTTACTTACCTAAAAACTTGACCCATGTACTGAGTCAACTTTTATTTTGTAATTTTTAGTTGATTACATATTATTTATGTGTAGCTGCTGTTGCAATTATTTAGTATTTGCAGGTTTTATGTGTGTATGCAGACAAATTATTGTAGTCAAACCATAAGTTGGATGCAAGACTGTGCAGCCCTTTTTTTGTAAAATGCTACATCTGTCATACATATTGTTAGCAGCTCACAATTGTTGATTTTACAGTAATTAAGCCCATTTTAACTTTGACAAAAACGTTTTGAACAAAGTTAATGTCATAACTTGTGTTTTATGTTATTTTTCTTAATTCACTTGGATAGTTTGATCCTTGATTAGAGTAGTGTGGGTTACATAAGCTGACAAATTCAAATGATTTATGTTGTAACAGAGCAACAAGTAAAGATCTTTTTTTCTGTGCAACTGTAATGTTTGTCACTTGAATAAGTCATAAATTTAGAGTTATTTAACATTAAGGAGTTGTTACGTTTATTTTACATTACATTCGATTACATTTTGTTTTATTTATAAGTTACATCTGGCCCTTTGAGGACAGCCATTATGTCGATATGGCCCTAAGTGAAAATGAGTTTGACACCCCTACTCTAAATTGTCCATAGGTATGAAAGTGAGTGTAAATGGTTGTTTGTCTGTATGTGACCTGCGATTGGCTGGCGACCAGTCCAGGGTGTACCCCACCTGTTATACCTGTTATACCCCTGTTATACAGAATTTATTTGACTTTGATGTTTTGTTGTTATGTATATTTGGAGCGGCTGGACCGGAGCAGGAGGGGATAGAGAAGAAGAGAAAAGAAAACAAAGAAGGGATTGCGGGGATAAGAGGAGGACAAAAAAGAGAGACAAAGACAACAGCAACAACAACAATTGTGACAACAATGACAAAACAACAGAAACAAACAGGATTACATCAGCAAATGTCTCTGATGGCTATCAAGACCATGACGGAAAGGACAAAATAATATAAACAACCACAATGGTAATATTGCATTGAAACAGTCATACCTATTAGTAGTAATAGTAGTAATGAAATTATTTCATTACATTATAATATTATAACTATGATAGTGAACAGAATGACAATAACTGTAATGCACACAATTGTAAAAACTATAATCATTTTACCGACATCACTGTCGCTGTAATAAAACCAACAACATACACCTGTTATAACACCTTAGTTAACTCAGTGAGTAATGTGGGGAAGTACGTATGTACTGTGAGTGTGCATATGTACGTGTGTTCAGGTATCTCTGTATGTGTGCAAGTCTTCATGTACATAAAGGTGCGCGAATGTGTGAGTGTGTAATTGTCACTGAGAATGCATGAAAGGAGAGGGACTGCCTCCCACCACCCAGCAAGCCCCGCCCCACATAGCCAGGCCGAGCCCCACCGCCAGAAAGCCACCGGGCCCACAAGGGCAGGCAGCACAAACACCAGCCCTCCAAAAGCCAGTAGGGGACCTTGGAGTCCCAGACCCACAGCTCAGATCCCGCGGACCACTAGGGAGCAAGAACACCCCCACCCTTCCCAACGGCAGAACGTTACCAGCACGGCAGACAGAGGACCAGGCGAGGAGGAAAGCCATCAAATGAGCAAGCGGGTGGGCAAACGGGTCAGTAGCAGGGCAACCCACCACACAGCGCCACCCGACACCCGCGGGGCAGCAAATCCCCGGAGAGGGAGTGCCGCTCCCCCAAGCTGCAGGGAGGCCGAGCACCAGAGCCGAGAAGACGAGACCAGCAGCAGACCAGCCGCCAGACCCCACTAGCCACCGGAAGTCAGACCACCCACCCGCCCCCAGAACCGATGCTGCACCACCCGCGCACCGGAGCACCACCCCCAACAAGCCCACAGACAGACATGAGGGAGGCAAAGACACAGACAGAGACCCAGCAAAGCACAAAGACCAGCGGCGACAAAGGCAGACCGGCCCCAGGGCGCACACTCTCCACCCCCCGCCCGTCACCCAGGCCCACAGTCCCGACAAGCAGGACCAAGCCCAACCCCACCAGACAGCCCGGCCCCCCAGTAGCCACCACGGCGCAGCAACCCCAAGCCACCACAACGCCACCTCAACTTTATTGTCACTATTACATATGTTGGGTCCCTTGTGTGAAAACATGGCCTAACTGAAAGGCATTAAATACATCAACACAGGCATCAAGCGTCTTTCTCAAAATGCTCCAGTTGGTACTGAATGTTACTTGAGGCTCCCCCAATGAAAACCTGGACAAATACCTCAACTCCATTGTTTCTCTGGCAGCTTTTTTGATAGAAGGGTCAACCCACATGGCAGATATTGTTAATTATTTTAATAAAGTCATAATGAATGCACACTTTCTGTGAAATCTGATCAGGAATTCTAGTCAAATGTCACTTGTGATGCCAAGATGACTCCCTTGTCTTTCTTGGCAAAAAGATTTAAAAAAAACACATAAAATTGTCAGTGTCACAGTTGTGTGATCCTCAAGTCAACTGAAGTGACTTAATATTCTGTTTGTAGTCACTGAGCCACATATAAGGGTGTTTTAATAATCCAGCGTCATGTGATCAGCTCCACTGCTGGTTTATTTAATGTAGCGTTGTTGATTTATTTACGGTCTATTCTTTTTTAAACCTCATACACACCATGCCCATAATTACATCAGAATCTATTTTAGACGCTGTCACACTTGGTCAGGTTTTATTTTATCTGAAAAATGGTGCAAAATCAAATAAATCATCCGAATGATTCAATGAGATTATTTTACTTCAGCATGTCTCGTCCCTTGGAAGAAAATTACCTGAAACTTGCAATGCCTGTTTTTATCAGTTGCTTATTGTGAAGGCCTGCTGCTTTGGACGTAAACAACATTCCTATTCATTTTCAGCCTTGGAGAGCAGAGCATAAACCATTAGCCTGCAGATGCAAGCTGGTTCATTGGCTCAATGGCCGTCTGAAACACTCTAGGTAGAAGCAAAACAGCCGGCATGGAAAAGCTTTGAAGGGCCACACAATGAGGTATCATACAAAGAGGGTCTGTGTCACTTTTACAAACTTTTGACTTGGTGCTGTCTGGGATGCTCTTCTGCTGACAATAACAGCCCTGATGGAGGCTGGTCTTCAGGAGGTAATGAGACGTGTGTTACACATCTGAGCTCCATAAATCACTCAAACATGCCAACGCTCTGTAAAAAGTGCGCCTGTGCATCCTTGACTGCATGAAAGCATTATCCAGTGACGACAATTTGTTTAGTTTTTGACAATAGCACAATCGCAACATAACTTTTAACTATTTGCATCACAGACAGTTGGCCAAGGTTCAATGGTTCCTGACTCTGGTTGAGAGGCAGGGTACATCCTGGACTGGTCGCCAATCAATCACACGGTACATATAGACAAACAACCATTCACATTCACACCTACGTGACAATTTAGAGTATCCAATTAGCCTATAATGCATTTTTTGGGGATATGGGAGGAACTATCGCCATACCCTGAGAAAACCCACGCAAGCACAGTGAGAACAAGCAAACTCCACGCAGAGATGCTCCAATGGAGATTCAAATCTGGATTGCCAGACTGTGAGTCTCAGGCGTTAATCACGAGTCCACCTTGTGGTCCCTTGAAGAATCCAATGATATTTATATTGGGTTGATTAGATCATGATAGTTTTGTATTTATTGGGTGCGACAATTTAAAAATAATAACTCAAAAGATCCCTAAAAGGGCTTACACTGAAATAACTGGAAATGCAAAATCTTTTCAATGTAGTGCCTTTTTCAGTTTTATTATAATTTAAACTGGTTATTTGAGTGAAATCCATAGGGTACTCCTTTATCATACTGTCGTGATCAATTATTTTAATAATCGAGAAATCCATTGATTATTTTGTTTGATTAATCGAGTGATTAGACAAAACACACCTTATAGCAGTGCCCCATAATTACATTTGTAAAAAACACGACGAGAATTGTTCTGCGCAGATACTGTGAGGACCAAATCGTATTGTAAAAAAACAATCAGATTGTTTAAAAATATATGTTGTATTTTTTAGCCTTTGTCGGTGCTAAAAGACTCATAGCGCCATATTTGTTTAAATGCACGCAGTCATCTTCTACTGCTGCTTCATTGTGCCTTTCTGTTGCACTCTGCAGAGCAGAAGTACTGCATGAATGAGCACTTTTCTGGTTAGACTGAATGGTTTGGGTGATGTTTGGTTGGTCAAATGAAAAGCTTTGATGGGCCAGATGTGATATTGCAGACAACTTATTTATAGCCTCAATGTATATTGTAGGAAAAATAGGAAAAAAAAGTAAAAATATGTTTCTGCAGTGATAATCTCTATTCTTTGTTCTTGTAAATGCATATCAACATTGAAATTGCATTTCTATAACATGAGAGCATTAATAATGAAAAATATAAGAAAAAAAATTACGAGTGTGGCCTAAAACCAGGTAGTAAATAAATAAGCAGCTGCCAAAATAGACTTTTACCTTGTTTGAGCTTGTTGCTCTGTTAATACACAGGGTGCTTTCTGGTTATGTGCTGCAGCACCCATGTAGTACGGTTGTGGAATACCAGCTCTGTTTGACAGTGCCTTTGCACCACGTTGTCTGTCTTTTTGAGTTTGAAACGATCCCAAACTTTTGACAGCTTCTATCATTTCCTTTGGGCCCTTTCCTCTCTTTCACGCTCCCACCTGTCTCCATCACCACTCTCCGCTGTTCCTCGCCGCAAAGAACACGACACCCACACCATCGCGCTCATGTGCGCTTTATTGCAGCAGCCGTGCGGAAACAATTTCTGCGTATTCTAAATTCTGGTCACTCTGTGCGGTCCAGATTGTATCAATTTTTGTTAGTTACACTCATTAAACGAACCATCGAAGCAACAGAATAGAAATTGAAACTTTCTGAAAAAGCGAGAAGACATACAAAAGGCTGAACTATGCTCCAGCGAAGTCCCGACACCGGCCCTTCTAATGACATCTTTAGCCTGTTATCTTCGGCCGGGGCTGAACGAGTAACTTGCAATCCCTAAACAGAGCCAGCGAGAAGTCCACTGACATTGGACAGGTTCAAACTAGGGGCAGTTTTTTCCTAAGAGTGAGCAACCACAGTAGTAGTAGTGAACAATGGCGACTGAGGTCACATCCAAATCGTTGTTGGAGCTGGAACTAGTTGATGTGGAACATCATGTCACGGGTGGCCAGTGCCAAAGTACAGGATCCCAAAATGCAGAGTGGACAAAAATACAAACAGAAATACACCGGGCCGAGCCACGGGAGAAAATACACTAAAAGAGCTGCTAGACAGGACAGTAGCAGAAAAGATATACAGGGCACTGCAGGGAAAACACGCAGGCGACAAAACAGTAACAAAAAAATCACAGCTGGTGCGTGCTGGACAAAACTAGAAGTAAAACGAAAAACACTGCTGGAAAACGAGCAGGATAAGAGCTAAACTAGCTTGGGTAACCACTGCTGGGGAAACCAAGCAGGGAGAAACAAGACTTAGGGTAACACGAGGTGGACCAGAAAGTACAGGGGAGAGGATTACAGGAGTCATGCTTGCAGCAGGGAACAATCTGGCAATTGAGTGACAAACAGGCACAGCTAAAGACGTCCCAGGATTAATTGGCTGCAGGTGTGACCAGGTGACTCCCCCCAGACCAGAGGTGTGCTGCAATAAAGCACAGATAGGCGGCAGCAGAGCAGCACTACAGAACATGACACATTAGTCACTTTTAGTGTTGCTATGAAACCGCTCAAATTAGTATCATATTTATATAACTGCTTATATTAGCATTAGGGCTGTCAATTGATTAAAATATTTATTCATGATTAATCACATTTTGTCCATGTTAACTACTAATTAATCACAATTAATCACAGATCGAAGTTTTTATCTATAATAAGTGTAACATTGAGGATCATTTAAAAATGTTTAATATACCTATCAACATGAGACTGGATAATATGTTTGCTTTATGCAAATGTTTGTTTACATTCTGTTTTTTTAAAGGGCTCAACACAAAATAGACCTCAATGTATAAAACGGTTAAATATCCACAGTGACCAAAAGTAAACTTCCATATTGACTGACCACACATAGCTACATGAAATGGTTTGGTCCACTACTACCTTCACCGTGCTTTGTAGCTGCAGCGTGTTGATTGTCAGTCGGCAGTTGCGGCAGAGCAGAGTAAAACAATGCTGCCAGTGCCTACTAAAATAATGTCTGGGATTGAAAAAAGGAAAGAGATAAAGGAGAGAGAGGAAAGGCAAACAAAAAAGGTGTCAATGTGTGACCCGTTTTTTTTGTAGCCTCGCCAGGCTTTGTGTCATAGAAATGAACCTCCATCTATTCATTTTCTATGCCGCTTATCCTCATTAGGGTCACGGGTATGCAGGAGCCTATCCCAGCTGACTTCGGCCAATCGCAGGGAACATAGAGACAGTCATTCACACTCACATTCATACTTATGGACAATTTAGAGTCGGCAATTAACCTAACATGCATGTTTTTGGAATGTGGGAGGAAACCGGAGTGCCTGGAGAAAACCCACGCACGGGGAGAACATGCAAACTCCACACAGAAATGCCCAACGGCAATTTGAAATTCGTTCTTCTCGATCACCTGACTGTGTGGCCAACCACTAGGCTGCCGTGCGACCCAGAAATGAACCTGTTAGCTTAAATGTCCACAATGAAATAGGATAGCAGAGTGTTAGCATGTTGTGTTAGCCTACATCTCACTCCATTTTAACCAACATTTAATCAGCACAGGTAAATGTTTACCATGTATTATAAAATCAGTTGTCCCTCCCTCACTGTGTTGCCAACTTGGCGACTTTTTCGCTAAATTTAGAATTCCTGCCGGTGCGCCTGAGTCAGGCTTATACTTCTCTTTGAAACAGTCTTTTACAGACACATACATACACACAAACACTTTTACACACTTCATCACACTTTTCTTGGTCTGGCGACTTGAACAGCGTGGAAGTGTGACACAACATGCATGTTTTATTCTGTCCTCTTTGACAAACACACCAGTTCAAACACAAATGCTAATAAATCGCTAATAAATAATAACTGCCATTTCAATTTGCGCTGTGTGTGTGCTTGCTCACTTCCGCCTTTGTCCCCACATACTAAGGTGTCACAAGCTTTCCAAATAGCTGTCTTTGGCTATGCCTGCCAGTAACTAGCAGCTCGTAATCTCAATTTTAGCTCGTAGCTCAAAGCAAAAAAATCAGCCGGGGGATGGCTCGTACATAAAAACACTCGTTAGTAGGGACACTTGTATGCCAAGGTACCACTATATACAAGACAATAAAACATACCTTCAGTACTCAGTCAAGTGACATTTGAGACTCGACATACTCCGGTGGCAAATCAACTGACAGCAACAGTAGAAGCAAATAACCAGTCTTGTTGAGAGAGCCATTTGCCAGTGCTTTGAGGCTAAACTTACCATTTAAAATACTCTTTTCTTTGTTGTTTCTTTGTTTACACTTGTAGCTCAACATCAACTGCGTCACCGCTGCCTTTTCTCAAACGGTGTGGGCCGAGGCATTAAAGGCAATTTCCACTAACTCGTTATTATCGCTTTAACTTTGACAGCCCTAATTTGCATATTTGTTCACTGAGAGGCTCCTCGGTTTACACCGTTGTTTCTTTTGTTTTGGTGGACTTATTGGCTCTTTTGCAAGGGGAAAAACTCAAAATGATGTACTAAAAAAAGGCGACCCATCACAGCTCTGCGATCCACGTCAAAGTCTGAATTTTTTGAGAGGTGCGCATCAAGCAGAGGGTTGGAGGGTTAGGGGAGGAGTCACCCAATGTCACTTACGCCGGTGCTGTTCCGCAGCAGCATGTTTTAGCCTTAGCCTAACACTTCACAATATCGACAAATTCCTGGCAGCAAAGATGCGTTTTTCTCCTCACACAGAGACTGACGTTTCTGAACAACATCCAAAGAGCAGGACTCTGTAGCTAAGATGGCAGATGCATGATGCTACAAAAGCCAAAGTGTGGGCGCTTACACTGATTAGCATGAAGAGTGCCAGAATATTCTGGCGTGAAACTGGACTGTTTGTAATTAGAGGATTGTGCCCAGTTCCTCGCTCTGAGCTGGGCTGTAAAGAGCAAAGAATCTTTAGAAAGCTGTCAAAGTCCCATACAACATTTGCCGCTTCTACAACAAGATGGAAGTTGCTCACACTAGCTTCACTGCCAACAAGTGGATTTACACAATCACATGCTCGACTTGTTAGCTTCTTCGTGTCTGACCTACCTTGTAATAAAGCAGTAGCAGTATAGTAAATGTACACTAAAAGATTCAAAAGCACGAATGCATTGTGGTCCACAATTGCTGTCTTGCTTACACTGAACAGCGATTTCATTAAAAAAGAAAAGCATTTTCGTAATTACCACATGTACAATGCACAGCGAAATGTGTTCTCTGCAGTAAACAGTTGTCATTTAATCAACAGCCAAGACAAAAAAATGTGACATAAACAGCCCCTTCAAAGAAATGTGGTCCTCAACTGTTTTAATATGACAGGAAACCTGTTATAAATTGGGACTATACGAGTAAAACTGAAGTTGGAAGTTATTTTATGTGAATCCAAAAAGGCCTGCCCACTGGTAAAAGATGAGGGTAGCTATATTTCCCATGTGACCTTGTGATCACCAAAAACTGACAAAAACACAGCATTATACTTGACAGATAAGTGGCTTCGATCTAACAGCAGAGCTGGGCGCAGTGTCCAAAACTGCAGAGGTTGGGGAAAAATGACCAACGAGGTTCTTACAAACAAGAGTGCTGCACGGGTTTTCTGCTGACCGCCAAAAGTGGATTTTAATAAGGTTGGGAATGGAGAGCCACCTTCAATTCAGCAACACAATGAGCTCAAACTCCTGTGTCTACGCTGCTGGAAACATACAAGAGGCATGCAAGGAAATATAGTGGTTCATTTACTAAAAAAAGATGGCGCTGATGCTGGAAACCTGTGTGGGTTTAATTTTGGTAGTTGGTACTTTTGCCAATGACGTTGAAATTTGTTGGTTTGTTTGTGTGGCATGCACCAGGCCTAACTAATTCAACTTCCTGGAATCGGGGTGCAATGGGTTTTTTTTAAATGGCACTTTCCGTCATTTTTCTTTTCAGTGTGTGACTCACTGAATAGTCGTCACATCCTTACAATAACATTCATTAGTTAATTAATAGTTCATTATTTATCTTTTGTTATGTTCTGCTGCTGCTGCCGCCTGTCTGTTGTCTTTTGCAGCGCACTGCTGGTCCTGCCGGGGCAGAGCCACCTGTGCACACCTGAGTGCAATTAGTCATCAGACCTTCATAAGCCATGCTGTGGGACTCACTCGTTGTCAGATTGTTTTCTTGGACTTCACTCGCTCCCTGCTCAACTACTTCCTTGTGTTGTGCTTTTTGGTGACTTGCACTCCTAGTATTCTGTGGGTACTAGTTCCTGCTTGGCATATTCAGGCAGCTCCTTTAGATTCGAGCAGCGCAGTTAGCTTTTCCTCCCTGCTTGGTTTCTCCAGCAGCGTTTTCTGTTTCCTGTATTATTTTTTGACTTTTTTTTCCCCTTCTTGTGTTTTTCAGCAGCGCTTTTTGTTATTAATTTTTGTGTGACTTTGCCCGACTATTTTTTTTGTACTTTGTAGTGTTTCCTGTATGTTTTTCTCGCTCTAGTGGAGAGCTGTTTTTTGTATTTAACTTTTTATTCACACCTGGTCTTTTGTACTCTCTGTATTGGGGTCCAACTATTGGCTTGCGGCAGTCTTAACACCTTTTGCATAGATTTCATAGTGCAATACTGCATTTACAAATCTATTGACTGATGGCTAAAATGTGATTGCAGTACTTGTGATACAGCCAATGTGAAAAAGTTCCAGGTAGATTTGACTTTTCATATTTGGCCTCAGTTCGGCCATTGAGAACGGTTACATCAGTTTAAAAACGTGCCGATGTATTATGAAACATAAAAAAGTATTCCCATTTTCTTGTGCTCTCTTTCTTGCCATTACTGTTTCCCTCGCCCTCGTCCTCACCCCCCGCCGCCCTGTTGTGCTGCCACTGTGCGCTCTGAAGGAGCTCAAACTGGCGGCTGGAAAAGCAGCGAAATGGAATAATTTAATCGCATTAAGAGAAAAACCTTCTCTTTTCATTTGTAAATTCCTGAGGCACACTTTTTTTCTTCCCCCCAGACTTTTTTTTTAAACCACGTTTACACCTACATTTCTCTGTCCTTACCCCCACTCGGCTGCCGGCCTCAGAGTACATCTGCTGAGACCTTCACACACACACACACTCAAACACACATACAAGGATGCACACATTTTTCACGTTGTATAAAGTAGGGAAAAGTATCTTTTAACTCGAGGAAGTACCATCCCTGCAAATGTCTGTTCAATTTGTTCCATGCTTTTATTTGTTCAAGTGTTCCATGCAAGTGTTCCATGCTTTTATCTGGACCTGCATTAAAGTTTAACGGGTTATTCTTTCCACTATGCATCTACATAGATTTATGGCAATCTGAGTGTAGATAATGCGTGATCCTGCTAACCAATTAGCCAAAAAAACAACCAAGAAACAATCCGAACATAACTGGCCCATATAGAGTGTTTCCCATGCATTTATTTATTTGTGGCAGGCCACCACCAATAAATTTAGACCGCCACATATATTTTGGCCTACTTATTCGATCTCGCTCGTAAACACAGACCCGCCAACATGTACACATTTTCGTACTCTGCACGCATTTTTGCCCCTTGAATACGCTAAGGCTCCATCTACGCATTTTGTTGCATTTCTGCGTTTTCTGTTTCGCGTTCAGTGCCATGTTCCACATGACAGGTTGGACATTTTCCTGTGTGGTTTATTTAGATCATGTTAACATATTTAGAGCACAATAAAATCTCTCATACATATCAACGTATCAGGAGTAGGAAGAAGCAGAAGTTGTCTGATCCTACCCCTGTCCCATAATAAGTTTTTTCATAATGATAGTAGATAGACTGTGCTTCAGTTATTTTTCTTCTTTATACTTATTCATTCACATGAACGCACAGGTGAAAGTGCGGAGGGATACGGCGGGAGACAGATATAACGCCGAGCGTTTTGTGAGGTCGGATTTTTTTGAGACGCACTTTTTGTGATGCAAATGTATTAATCTTTTGAACGCATTGTTTTTGAGAAACCAAAGTCTTTACTTAATTGTCCGCATCACGGAAATCTGACTGGACTGACTGGAACTGGACTTAAAAGATCAAATGGGGGGTAAGTCGCTGTTATTGGACTTCAATGCCGCACCGGACTATAAGCCACACATGTCCACATCATAAAATGGAATATTGTGGCGCACATGAGTCCAGGTAGCTCTTTATTTGACAGGAGTCAATCATAAGCTATGACAAAACTCACAACGACCTTATCAATCCATCGGAAATTGCAGGAGGTCATTACTTAATATAACAGTCTGACTCACGGTGTCATCTTAGGAAGAATGCTAAAATCATCACACTGCAGCTTAACACTCAAAATTCACAGGCAGCTGCATGAATCATTGCAATGAACTGCTTTGCTGGGAAGCAATGCATGATGGGAAGAAGATAAAATAGTTGTTTTTTATTCTAAACTTGTATTGGTACTTTTCTTGTATATTTCTTAGCTACCTTTTGAGTGTTAAGTTACTGTGTGATGATTTTAGCTTTTGTTCTAAGATGACCTCGTGAGCCAGATTGTTATATTGAGTAATGACCCCCCACGTTTTTTTTTTTTTTGACAAACTCATCGTGAGTTCCCTTATAGCTCGTGATAGGATCCTTTTAAAGGAAGCGCTACCGTTTCCTCATTGACTTGCGAGCGGCACAGTATTTAAACGATTAGTAGTAGTTCTGAAGTAAAGGAGATGTCACAAGATTAGAACACAGCCATAAATTAGCCACACCGCTGTGTATCATGCAGGGTTCAAAGTTTAAGAAAAAGTAGCAGTTTACACACCGGAAATTACGGTAATATGGTATATGACTCCCATGAGCTTGGAAGACTGCATCCATACATCTCAGCAATGGCTCAAATAATTTGAGAAAATCTTGAATATCAAAGAAAGCAGTATTGCACGACTCCCAGAGTTCATCAAGATCCTTTAGTTTCATCTTCCAAACGTCCTCCATCTTAAACGCAATGCTCAATAACGTTCATGTCTGGTGACTGGGCTGGGCAATTTTGGAGCATCTTGACCCTCACTTTCAGGAATTTTGATGTGGAGGGTGAGGTGTGAGAAGCAGCGCTATCCTGCTGAAGAATTTGCCCTTACTTGTGACCAGTAGGAATATTATTATTACAGTGTTAGGTACTAATTTTGTGTATTAGTTAGCGATAGTGATAGTGAGTCACAACAAAACAAAATTAGCAAACTCATTTATGGAAAACGAAAACTAATAAGTAGGGATGCACAAGACCGATACTGTTAATGATAACTTTTTGTGTCTGCTTTTTAAATTTAGGTTTGACTGTAGATTGTGCCCACCTGGAGGTAAGAATGACTCAAAGTTGGATTTGACAAACTAGGTGTAGATTTATCCTTACCAAATATCATGATACCACTATTAATAAAACATAAAAAAAATAGCGGTGGCTCAGAAGTACAAAGGTTTACTAGCCGACAAAAACCGGTATTGTCAATGATGGTAAAGGGCTGGTCTTCCAGTGCCATCATTTCCATGATGACATCACGGATAGTTAGAGCCCTTGGTTTGCCTCTGGCAAGCTTTTTGGCAATTTTCAAATGCTGCGGCGAAAGGAACAAGCCCTGGACGTCGTATTGATGCAGCCGTTTCAGGTGGCTGATGAGGTTTGACATGGTGAAGGTCACTGTTTTTTCCCTCATTGTGGATTGTTTGCGGAGCATTTGGCAAAATGTCTTCCTCTGAAACTGCGAAAAATCCCACACGATCAGCGGCATGTTTACAAAAGACCACAGGGGAAGATACAACAGGCCATCTGCAAAATGTCACAGAAAAGGAGCGCTTAATTTGCTCACGTTAACCCACCTAGAGCACAGTACGTGTAATCTCGCCTCATCGGAGCATTTTTTTAGTGTTATCGAATTTATCGGTCATCATTCCTAATAATTATCGTGCATCCCTACTAATGAAAGTAACTTTACACACATGGCCCTGACACCACCCACACAAATAGAGGCTGTAGTAACACAAATACTCCCTCCCCTCCATAATCGTCAGTCCCATTGTTTTGTCTTTTCGCCATCTTTTCTTAGGAGCTGTTTTCTGGTTTCATGGCCTGTCCACTATGTCCCCTCCCACTGAAACCAAGTGAGCCCCACACACATACACGCATGTACCCACTCACACACACACACACACACAGTGCTTCCATGGGGACAAGCCACCTGAAGAGTCTTGGGGATTATCGGACCAGTTCAAATCCTGTTCAGAGCTTTTGCGGTCTTGCCTCTGCAATGAAGAAACCCCCATTGCGTGCAAACACAATAAACACAGACACACACACACAATTCACATATTTGACCTTGGTAAATGAATTTTTTATAAAAAAGCATAAAAGTTGCAGATAATCACATACACCTTTTGATTGTGTTTATGCATTATTTAACACTTTCAGACTCTCTCTCAACTTTTGGGTTCAATTTTGGTCAGTTTGCGATAACAATGCAGGGGCCATCCCTTTGGGCAGCCTGTGCAAGCGGCACATTCCTGTCGGATACTGTCACACTGTCCCGGAGCACAAAAGAGGTGCTTTCACATTGCAAATCTTTTCGCTCAGAGCCGCAGTGTCAGCCAAACTGTAATACCACTTACTAGAGCGTGTGGCAAGGCACTTTTTTTCTTCTCCTGCCATTAGAGGGAGCTGTCACATAGACTGATCACATTAGGGGTTGACTGCCTAACTTTTGTGTAGATAATCAATAATCTTTATCACCTTCTAAACAATATGTCTAGCATCTTCAAAAGCCCTTGCTCATCTGTTTCAGGGGAAACAGGACCTCAGAGCACATCAGATGACTTTAAGGTATAAGCTTTCTATTGTGTTGGTGTGGATGCAAATATATTTACCATAAACATGTGCTTGTTGACCTTTTGCTAATCCACCTATTTTGTATGTTCCATCTGCTCCACTTAAACCAGCCCACAAAAGCAGCAGACAAAACAAGTGTTGCAACGCCCATATAAATCCCTACAAGCACATCTCCACGTGAAGGTTCCCCTTAAAGACCAAATGTAGAAACTCTTAAAGTATACTGGCTAATTTCACCTGGAAATAATTATAAGTTATTTTCAAGATGATACAGTACAGCAGAAGTCATGCAGGGACCATTGTGATGCTGTCGAGCACAGGTAAATCAAGTATTTATGCAATGTATAGCCTCCTAGCACGCAGCAGATGCTTCTATCATGAACTTCCTGTGGAGATACGATGCACTTTAAGGCATGCAGGGATAAAAGGATTTTGAACATCTTAAAATGGTTTGCACACTGTTATGAATCATCAGCATGAGGAATATGTAGAGGATACTCAAAAATAGACGGCCGCATTCATCCATCACAGTCTTGATTTTAATAAACATAAAATGCTACATTCAGCACAAAGAGGAAGCCCGGTGGCTGCAGGTGGAAGAGTTCTGAAGAAACAACACCGAGGAAAGGGCAAATGTATGGGAAAAGAAATGCAGGGGTACAGGTGTGATTCCTTGACCAAATAGAGTGTGGAGTGACAGGTCGAATGGGAAAAATGACAGGCCTTCTGCAGGGAAGAGATAGAACGTAAAAGGTGTGGAAAGGTAGAAATAGTGTATGAGGACAAATGAGACAAGGCACACACAATGAAGGAGAAGATGAGGTTAGTGCAGAATTGATTTTGGGAGGGAATTGGAGACCAGATGTTGTCAAGAACAATAACAATATCATCACCAGACCTTATAATACACACGGGCAATTAAAAATACATTCATGATGTTTTCTGGCTTCTGTGGAAGTGTGCCGTGATTTTGTAATGTACACATCATTGTACAGTACATCTAATATATCACTAATGATGAACAGAAGCCTTATAATGTGCAAGCAAGTCAGCTGTGGTTGCTTTTTTTCAGCCTTCTGGTTGGACAAAATGTTCATGACAGCCAGTGAATGTGTTTTTATGTGGACATTTGTTTTTAAATCCACTTGTGTGGATGGAGTTTTTTTTCTTTTTTGCATCGGAGTGGGGGAAATGTACATATTTGAAAATATACGTATTCGTGTGGACATGCCATTAGAGTTCTAATTTCTGACCGTCTGTGAGGCTGTGAACATAAACAGGCCGAGTCCTGACTGGTGATTGGATGAGCTCAGGGAATGCATGGAAAGAGGAGGGGGATTCACTGTGTTTGTGTGTGTGTGTGTGTGTGTGTGTGTGTGTGTGTGCGTACCTCCTCATCATCCTTTCACCGTCCGGACAAAAGGGTATATTTCATATCACAAACAATAAAAACACCAGTCAACAAAAAAGAAAAAACAGACCAAAATCATCTTAAGAATAATATATTTTCAAATTCGGATACTGGAAGTTTTTATTTTCAAAGTAAGAGGGTGAATGATTACATACACGCCTGTGTCGTATTTCTCATATGCGTATTGCACATGTAAGCTTTCATGATTCGCAACTCAATGCAACAACAGCGATCTCCAGGTCTGTTCGGCAGCAAATGGGTCATTTTGGCACAACTCTTTCTGTATCCAGTAAAGTCCAGTCTTCAAAATAAAAGCAAGCCAGGAAACTCCAAGTTGGTTACAACACAGCTTTGCCTGTGGTTTTGGAGGCTAAAATGTCTTTGGAGCCTGACTCAGAAACGATTTTAGACACAACCAAAGGCCTAACATATACAGAAATCTCCCACAAATACTCTTCTATTGTTGTACAGCATCACGTCCAGGCCAGTCCGCGGTCTTTCCTTTTTAAATGGCAACTTCCAGTGTCCAAATATGGTCAGATTTTTCCTTTCTGTAGACTTATTTTTTGTTATATGAAATATACAATAAAAATCGGTTTGATTTGTATTGTATATATTGTGTATTTATATCTAGTTATTGTTTTTTGACACTGAAAAGGAACACTGTGTATTTAAATGCTATTTTTGTATGTTAAAATTAAATCTGAATAAGCCAATTGCTTTTGTTTTTTAATTCCCAGTCATGAAAAAAAAAAACTATGAAATGACCAAAAGTTACACAGATCCACAATCACAATCCGAGAGATTTTTAACATCAGTCGGGACGATGGTAGATAAGAGCAATTTTCGTGAGTCTTCTGCAGAATGTGGATGAATCTGCATTATCATATACTGTTGAGAGTCTTTGGCCCTTTTACAAAAAAAGGGTTGTGCTTAGAATGTTTTCAAAGATGTGTTAGCATAAATGTAGTACAGATATCCTTAAAGTTTTATAATCATTAGACCAATGGTCAATGAACAATTAGGTACTAAATCCCACCAGTGCCCCTAAAGACGTTTTGGTTGATGGCAGCCATGTTTTTTCAACCAATCTTGCTCAAATTTGACAGACGTGCTTGTTAGTCCCCTAAAGGGGAGTCAGTCTGACTCATGGGGTAAAAAATTGGGGTTTAATAACCCCAAATTGAATAATATTAAAATAATATTTGTCAGAAAAATAATAGCAGCGGCCGCACGGTGGTCTAGTGGTTAGCACGTTGGCCAACACAGTAACAGCTTGGAGATCGGGAAGACCTGGGTTCGATTCTCCCCTGGGCATTTCTGTGTGGAGTTTGCATGTTCTCCCCATGTGTGCGCGTGGGTTTTCTCCGGGTACTCCGGCTTCCTCCCACATTCCAAAAACATGCAGGTGAGGTTAATTGGCGACTCTAAATTGTCCATAGGTATGAATGTGAGTGTGAATGGTTGTTTGTCTATATGTCATTGGCTGGCGACCAATCCAGGGTGTACCCCGCCTGTCGCCCGAAGTCAGCTGGGATAGGCTCCAGCATGCCTCCGCGACCCTAATGAGGAAGAAGCGGTATAGAAAACGGATGGATGGATAATAGCAGCGACAACACGGTGTATATTTTGACAAATGTTCACCCTTTTTTGTGGAGTTGTTCAGGATTAGATGAGAATGAGAATGAGAATGCATTTTTGGTAAAATAGGGGGCTAAAGTGGGCCAACCCCGAATTGATCATTGAGTAGATCAACATAGCAGACGACCAAAGGTGAAAGACCGCACATGATGGCTGAAAAAGAAGAGGAGGCAATCATACAGTGTAGATTAAAAATAACATGTTAGGAAGAGAGAGGGTGACAAGTCGAGGAATAAGAGAGGAAGAGAAAGAGGAAGTGAGTGTAAGCAGGTAGAGGAGGGCAGGTGAGATAATCCAACATGTCAAGTGTTTGGACAAGAGCAGCAGCGGTAGAGCAGAGGATTATGGGATTACGGCCGGTGTCGATGGTCATGTGAGCCGCCATGGTCATCGCTGACCTCACTTAGCATCTCGCAGTAAGGAAGCTTAGCCTGACACACACACACACACACACACTGCTGCCCACACATCTTTCCACCTCTTCTATCAGCTATTCTGAATTTCTCCTCTTCTTTCTTTCTTTCTTTCTTTCTTTCTTTTTTCTTTCTTTCTGTCTCTTCATTTCTTCTGCCAACCTTCATTTTCTGTCACCCTTCCCCTCTCTCTTATGGATGTTAGGCTACTTTTGCTACATCTTGTAAGTGTGCAGCTCTTCCATGCCTTCACAAATCCAGGGTAACACTCTTGACTTTCGTAAAGCGAGGATTGATGGAGCAGGCGGGAGGAAAAACAATGTCCCGACAGTGAGGAGAGAACCAGCTTGGCTTCGGTAAGTCTCGCAACCTCTTGACATCGGCTACTAAGGTTTTGTTTGGACTGCTTGGTTTATTTTTAAGGTTTTGAGCTATACGTTCTATACAGTATGTAAGGAGATGCCTTGAAATAACTACATTTGAATGCAACCAAGGTGGAACAATTTCAGTAGTTTGAACCACCATCGTGAATGACGTCACACCTCAGCTCAGCAGGCGTAAAAAAAATGAACTCTGGGCACACTACATTTTTTCTTTGGATGTTTTGTGGCTTTCTCAGCCAAAAGAAAATGGACTGCCATCATGGACAACGTCACAAGAGAGGTCAGCCTATCACATGAGACCTCACCATACTTCATGACAAGTCTGTTCAGCGAGCATCGCAAGAATAACTTTTTTGCTTTTGCCTTTTCTTTGTTTGTGACACTTTTTTTTTTTTTACAAAATACGTTTTAAGAAAAGGAGACTATACCCCACAAATCAACAATATCTGGAAGTCCTAGTCATGGCTTGACCGTCTACATGTTATAAAAAGCTAGTGGTTTGCTTTTTTAACTTTTTTTTTATACTTGTGTAACCATCAAGAATGCTAAACACAATTACAGTCATGACATTCATCTGTGCATCACCCAAACAGTACGCCCTCATTTGTCATTAAATTGGGTTTGTTTTGACATTTTAACATAAAGAGTGCTTAACTTCTTTTTACACTTGTGTAGCAGTTAACAATACAAATAATTAAATGTCAATACTGCCCTTACAGTGAATAAAAGCTCTATGATGAATACAGTTTGACCCTCGAATGGGTCATTTGTATTACCATTAATTGTATGACAAACAACGATTTCAGGTCGACCAGAATTCCAGAGTGAATTGTGTTGGCTTTTAGATGTTCGAGTGTACAGTAGCAATTAGTCTTGACCGTGACGCCGCCAACAGGAAAAGTAAATAACTAAGGTTTTTAATTAAAGCTAAAGAAAATTCACTCTATACTTGTGAAAGTCAGGGAAACAAATCTCGGTGACCAAAGATGTATTGTTTATGGTAAAAACTGTAATGTCGACATCCTCATCAGTGCAAAAATATGGTTTCATTTAAGTCAACCCATAATATTTTGACATCCATGAAATGCTCAGTCAATGCGCTGATTAATATTAGGAAGCCTCATGTAATTTGACTTAAATCTATAAGAGTACAGGGCAATAGGGCACAATTAAAAACCCAAGCACTTAAATGGGCGCATGAACAAAATAAGCAAACGGGCAGAGACCAGAATATGTTCATGAATAATTTAAAAAATAAAAGACTAATGCAACAAACTTGGCAACATTTAAAAGCTGTTCCCACAGTACGTAAGTATCGTTCCTCGACTGCTAACTTCACTAAATGATGAATGTCAATAATCAGTTGCACTAATTCATGTGTTTTTATTTTTGTTTCCTAACTACAGTATGTTTTAATGTTTTTCCTATATTTTACTTATTCTGGATGTACAGTACAGCCCTTTTTTGCTAATCTGTGGTTGTTAAAGGGCTTTATAAACAAAGTTGGTAGTTATCCACCAGCATCGTTACTGCATGTAAAAATAAATAAAAACACATTCTATGGTAATCCTAAAAATCTCTGCTTTACTTCAGTACTATGATCATCCTTGTACACCTTGTAGATGCAGAGATAAATGTTACTTATTTTGGATATGTCTTTTTTGAGTAAAATGGCTCTCTTACACTGGGGTTTAAGAGGTTAAATCGCATTCATTATGAAGGGACGCACAGATGAAGCAAACATACGAGGTTGCGGGTGTACCACGTCAGCATGGGCACTTTTCAGGGAATCAGATTGGTGTGACATACAGTACTTATCGTGCTAATCTCACTTCCTGATTGGATCCCAACATGTGTGTCTATTAGGCAGCAACACCAGTGACGTGCGCTGAGGTTCATGACTGGTGAGGCACTGACTCCTTGGGAGTTAGTCTTCATGTTAATACAGGTTGCTCATTAAGAAGATGACAAGAAAATCAAGAGAATAGTTCACTTTGGTTAAAAAAAAAAGGTTTTCAAATTGTTTTCACTTCAATTGTTTCAGTACTTGTTAGTCCCGTTTATGTATTTCTGTTAACTGAAAAACATTTGTGTTCTTAACTTTTGTGAGTATGTGAAGTACATGCCCCTTCTCCTTCCCCAGGAAAAGCTCTGATACTGTGTTGTAAAAGTCTGATCATGTCCTGGTAAACTTGGGCAGGGTTTCCGCTACATGGAATTGATCGTGGCGGACCGCTGCAGCAAAATAAAAGCCGCCACACCTTGAAAATCAGTTGTTGTTGTCCGATCAAACGTCCGGCACCTTCTTCACAGAAGTACAGATGACGTCTCAAGAAGCCTTTCCCTCTTTATGATCAAAGTTCTCAAAGTGGGGTACGTGTACTCCCAGGGGTATGCCAATTGTAAAATGGCTTCAGGTCAAATGTCTGACGGGGTTCGCCACAGTAAAAAGTTTGGGAACCACTGCCTTACGACATTTCCATGTATTTTATTGTCAATTAGCTTTTTTAAAAAAAAAAATATATATATATATATATATATATATATTGTCAATTAGCAAGAATAATGATGTCACAGTTATACTAAAGATATTACACAGGCTGTAGAAAGTTTCTGATAAATATTTCTGCAACATTATATTAATGGCGACATGCTGACAAGCAGAAAGTGGCAGGCACCATGATCCAACTCTCCAACACTGAGACAGCCGGCAGGGCGTGTGCACTAAGCCGAGAAGAGACACTCGCGCAGCCTCATCTTAGGTTTCTGCCATGTATTTGATCAGGAAATATGCGATTCACTGATTTTTTTTCTCCAGAAAATGTTTAACGATTGGAATCATACAGAAAATAATTTCCTAATACAGTTCAATGGATAAATGATAATATTTGATGTTAACATTATTTGTTTCTATTTTGATAACGCCAAATGTTATCATTTGTTCATTACAATGACTGGATTGTGGATTACAATGTTATTCCGTTTATCACTCTGCCTCACCTGCCTTCCTTAACTGCACATCACTGAGCATCAATTAATAATGGCAGCCAACAGCACCATCAAAGCATGAGAAAACGGAATAACATTGTAATCCAGCAACGCCCACACAAAAAACTTGATGCTGGTAGTTTATGGTTTGTGTTGGCAATATGTAGATAAGTGTCTGCTTTGACTTAAGTAGAGGAGGAGAGGTGGGCTTAGGATGAGCCTCAGTCCAGACAGACATGTAAACACTGACCGTCAGCTTCGTCTCAACAGATTAAGCAGCCATCGCGTTGTCCTTTCACCTCTGACACACTCGTAGAGTCAGGGACTATGACTATATCCAAAAGATATTAGCTGATTATTTCACTTGGACATCGTACATTCAGTTCAGATCAAGAGACCAATGAAGAATGGCAACTTATGCTTGGGTAAAACCGGTTTGTTGTAGTGCTTCAGTTACACACTGGATGATCTGTGCTCTCGTCAGACCTCTCTGTTCATTCTCTGGAATAAAATGAGTCTCTTCGTACAATTTGGTACAAAAAGCAATGCTGCGTAATTAGCAGAACCTGACTAATCACGCGTTACCTGACAAAGCGCAGACAGTAAGCCAAAATACTGAACCTTATACAGTAGCATCACTTTACACCGTTGCTTTAGTCACAGTGGTGTTCACTTGAAAGTTCACAAAATGATTGTGTTCATTCCAGCAACCAAGCAACAAAGCAATAAATAGGAAACCTCTTCCGTCTGGCACATATGCTTCAGGATTAAGAAGCCTTTCCTTACAAAATACTATACATTCCACGCCCTTTAACCCTCTTAGAATTAGCGAGGAGGTGATCTGGGAGATTATTCAGGTGTTCTTTAGAAGTCACCGTGGTTAAACTCATCAGATAAATACTTTAAATTAAGTCAAGGTGCTGAACCTTTAATATACACAGCGCAGAAAGACATTCTTCCAGCAGACTTATTATTGCATTCGTCATACTGTACTGAGCAGCCAGGTCAGAGGCGCAAAAAGTACCATTTCAAGTTCTTTGGGTCAACATCAGCCTTTTCCTCTTTGCCATCACTGATACCCTGCTGTGGTGAAATGAAAAAAGCCAAAGAAAAAGCAGAAACATTGTCAATACCTTAGAAGGATGAGTTTATAAAGTGAATCCTTAACTTTTTTGTAGCTAAAACATCTAAAAAAAAGTCATACCTAAAGTAAATTGTAAAGCTGTCCTTGAATCATTTGTAATAGCGGCGTGGCTCTTTCGAAAGCTAACAATTTTTCTTCCCAACAGTCAGAATCGGACTAAGTGCTACTGACACCAAGCGGCTATACACACAGAAATGTTTTCAGGCCAAAATGGCAAAGTATTGATCGTTTCAGCTTTTCATCTAAACGGAAACGGCATTCTTCAATGTGGCCCTGAAACTGTATTTTTCAAAAATGGCTTCCAGAGTGGGAAAAAAAGTGGGAAAACGCCATCTTGTCGTGTTCCTGTCGGCTGTCTACACGACACGAAAACGTCACCAACCCTGACCAGCTTTGATGACAAGCCAACATATTATCTCATGTTTTGACTGACCCAGTCACCCCAGTCGACATTCTCCTGATATTTTGTTGTCTTATACTCCATAATGACTCACAGAAGTAATTCCAATTCTCGTAAGTCTAGATGAGCCTTGTTTTCCGTCTGATCCGTTCCCGTCTGGATGCAAGTGTTTACTGATCCGGTCCAGTGTGGATGCAAGTGTTTACTGATCCGTTCCCGTCTGGATGCAAGTGTTTACTGATCCGATCCAGTGTGGATGCAAGTGTTTACTGATCCGGTACAGTGTGGATGCAAAATTTTTTCAACACGCCAAAAAAAAGAATCTCAGGAGCATTCCCCTGTGGATCAGGCCTAAGGAACAGGAGTTTAAATGCATGGATAAGGATTGTTTTTTTAGGTTTCAGGGCTCCAGACTAACTTTTTTTACTAAGAGCACAGTGACCCCTAACTTAAAATTTTAGGAGCGCAAGCAGATAATGTAAATCGACTTGCAAAGTAAATATTCATATTTCCTCTCATTTTCACTGTATTACCGATAAATACTCAAACAACCACAACTGGCTTCTCTATCCTCCCTGTTTCTGTCCCTAGCTCCTGGAAGGCCTCATGGGTGGCATCACATGCATCAGTGGTTGCCATACTTTTACAGTTGTGTACCCCTTCAGACATTTGACCTGAAGCCATGTACCCCCTACTCCTGCACACTACATCGTTTGATATTAATTAACTTGAAATATTGAACACAATTAATTGGTATTAATTTTATAGTCATTTTGTATCAAAAATTGCGTATTTTGCATGGTTACATTTTGCTAAAGTTTCACATGAGCCCTGATAAATGAAAAAGTAATCATCCTACATATCTTTTATTCCAGTCTGATGTTGGCATTCTTCCGTTTGAATGGCTTGAATTTGAGCATCACTTTTTTTGTCCATTGATGATGGCTACGGTTTAAATCTGCATAATAATGTAATACCAAATTGAGGGAGAAAGTTTCACAATCACGATAAAGCAGTATCTGAAGTACAAAAATACATACAACCAACGATAAAGCCCCACTCACGGTGACAGGTTTTCACCGCTGCACCCTTCGGGGATGGGAACACTGATATAAATAAAATCTTTGAGATTAAACTATGAATGCACACAATAATCATCAAACTTACTTATTTGTTCATATGATGCACACAGAGCAATAAACAACATTGTGTGTGGTTTCCTTCCTGCTTTTTGCTCCGTTCTCCATTGTGCCAAGATGCGTTCATGCGCACTCGTAATTAAGAGCGTTAGGCGCTAATTGTTTTTCATTTTTATTCACGTACCCCAGATTACAATTGGCATACCCCTGTTGGTACACGTACCCCACTTTGGGAACCTAGGATATACATCATAACTCCAATACCGCCCTCTTTCCTTTTTCTTTGGTGTTTGTCTCCTTTCCTCCTCTTCAAGAGTTAGTGTGGGTTGGCAAATTAGCTCATTTGCGTGTTCCAAAGAATAGTCAATCATAATAAAATAAAATCAGCAAATTAACTGGTAAGGTTGGCAGGGCCAACCAACACGCCTGTTGTTTTTTTTGCCTTCAATTGTTTGAAACAAATGTTGTACTATTTGATACAAACCCGAATTTAATTTGATGCCTGTTTTAGAGTAATACTAATACATGGGAAGTTAATTGTTTAGTAATATATTTTTTTAGTTAAAAATAACACAACTACCAGAATAAAATGACAATTTAAATATCTTTCTTATAGAAATTTGTCCTGCTTAATATAAAAAGAGTATAAATTGAATGTCCAGGTTTGAGCCAGGACAAATGTGTAAACAAAGATGGTAGGATAGTTAAACTTCAATGCGAGTCAAACGTGAGCGCTGGCATCGATAGGCTTAGACTGTGACAACTTCTCCGCAATTGACCACATTTCACAGACTATTTTTCATTCTAACAGCAACAAGGGACGTCCCCTGTCAACTCAATACAGGACACATACTTTTATCTGGTTGCACATGTGCGAGTAGATGAAAAATTCACTTGCCATGTCTAATATTTTAGTCGCAAAATACCACCATTTAGTCGCAGTCTGGTTTTGCCTATATTTTTCTTCAGAAACATCCGCCTTCAAAATAACTAGGATGCTGATACTGACTGGAAAACACAAAGAAGAAGAAAATAGCAAACGAGCAAAGAAGAAAAAAACAACACACTACTTTAGCACAGCAAGCACAACATGGCGAATTTACCAATAACGTAATCCCTCATTTATCCCTGTTAATTGGTTCCAGACCAGATCATGTAAGTGAATTTCCACAAAGTAGGATTCCTTCTTAAAAATTGAATATTTTTGTAGTTAGAGCATAGAAAACCTGTTTACGACCTTCTAAATAATGTTTTTAGCATTATTAAAGCCATCTAGATATGAAACAACACTCCTATAGTCACTTTTATACTCAAATTACCCATTGTAGTAGACATACTGTATGTACCGTGAATTAATGTTTGGTGGTGGTCAGAGAGGCCGTAGACGTGAATTGGCAGCCACGTTTCCATCAGTCTACCCGAGGGCAGCTGTGGATACAAATGTAGATTACCACCACCAGTGTGTGACTGAGGAGTGAATGAATAATGGATTGACTTCACTGTAAAGCACTTTGGCTACCTTGAAAAGTGATATATAAAATGTAATCCATTATTATTATAATAAAAGAAAATAAGTGTGTACGTCCTGCGATGGCTATTGTCATATCAATGTAACACCAGTGTATAATACTACAGTAATGCCGCTGTTTGTGGTTAAGGAAAGACTTGCGTGCGCTTCAGTTGCTTTCTGAAGATATAGAGAACACATATGCAGGACCTTCACACAGGAGCTGCTGTTGGCCACAACTCACGCCAGTCACTACACTCTCCACACTGCCAACCTGCTGCTAACACTCGGCTAAACTCGCTGACGTCACACACACGTCACTTTCCAGGCTCTTTAAAGGCGCACACAACAAGTCTCAAATGTTACACTACATCACGTCTTCTGCATGTTCTGAAATTTAGGGGTGCACAATGAAATCGACTTGTAAAGTAAATATTTACATTTCTTCTCATTTTCACTGTATTGCTGATAAACACTTGAACAGCAAATGTCAGCTGTCAGCCAGTCCAGACAGGAATGACAGTCGTTCAGATGCAATGAAGTGGGGCCTCTGCCAGCCACCGACAGTCGTTTGGGTGGTATCACCCTCTTTAGCATTCCATTCAGATGTAATCATGATCATGGGCATGTCTGAAACCAAGGGAGCTGTGCCTGTTAGAAGCTAAATGATCTGAATGAATCTTTTAGAAAAGGATGAAAGGCCATCATTGTATGTGAGGGAGCGATTATGTCGTGGTCCTCCCTCTCCTTCTGTTTAGATATGGTTTCTCAACTTTAACATAGATGGCCTTCCTCACTCCACTGACAAACTGTCTATCTTCTCTGTCCAGAATATGTATCGTAAATTCCGGTGTATAAGTCACACCCACTATGTTTTGAGGGCATTCTTCTGGTGCTTATGCTCTCTTTTTGGCCTGTGGACTGGTGGGAACATTAGCAGCTCTGTGTTGTAGGTTTCTGATTACTAGTTAGTTTTCAAGACTGTCTTAGCTCATTTGTTGTTGTGAGTTCGCTAAAGCTTTCACAGGTTGCCTCTGAAATCCTCTTCAACAAGAACCAGTTTCCAGTGTTTCAATTCCATTGAATTGTTTGGCAATTTTGCAAACAATTCCCTTATCGATTCCTTCTGGCTGCACTGATGTGCACCCAAGCAACATAAACGCTCAAAAGTTTGATTACATTTCACGAGACGGGATGACAACACGCTAAGTTGCAATACTTGCCAAGTGGTTATTTCATTAAAGGAGGAAATACTACCAATATGCAGAAACATTTGCATGCACAGCATGCAATAATGCTGAATGAATGTTGCATTTTTGATTCACTCCGCGTGAATGTCAACACAGCAGCAGCAGCAACATTAGCACTTAGACTACCTACCACCCCACAGTGACAATATCAGAATCAGCTTTATTGGCCAAGTATGCTTACACAAACAAGATGTGTTCAAGTGTTGATCAGAATGATGGCCTGGGGGAACAAACTTTCTCTGTGCCTCAAAGTTTTGGTGTACAGTGCTCTGTAGCGCCTACCTGAAGGGAGGAGTTTGAACAGTTTGTGT
This sequence comes from Dunckerocampus dactyliophorus, assembly GCF_027744805.1. Taxonomy (NCBI): domain Eukaryota; kingdom Metazoa; phylum Chordata; class Actinopteri; order Syngnathiformes; family Syngnathidae; genus Dunckerocampus; species Dunckerocampus dactyliophorus. The sequence goes on along the minus strand of NC_072819.1, from coordinate 20,359,372 downwards.
CTTGGGTGTGAGATGTCTGCAGTGATGTTCCCTGCCCGCTTCCTAGTCCTGGACCAACACAGGTCACATATGGAGGGAACGTTAGCTCCAATTATTTTTTTTCTGCAGACTTGATGGTCCTTTGTCTTTGTCTGTTCCTGACCTGTTTGGTTGCAGATCCCAACCAGATAGTGATGGAAGTGCACAGAACAGACTGAATAATTGCAGTATAGAACTGGATCAGCAGCTCCTGGGGAAGACTGGACTTCCTTGTCGTAGGCCTTTTTGTGGGAGGACCACTTCAGGTCCTGAGAGATTGTGGTTCCCAGAAACCTGTAGGTGCCCACATTAGACACTGTGCCGTTGAGGTTTTTGAGGAGGGGGGGTGCAGGGGTGTTTCTCCTGAAGACCACTGTCATCTCCACAGTGTTGAGAAAGTTCAGCTCTAGATGGTTTTGACCATACCAGAGGACCAACTGGTCCACCTTCCGTCTTTATGCGGACTCCTCGCTGTACTGATGACTGCTGTGTCGTCTGTAAACTTCAAGAGTTTCTCAGAAGGGTCCCTTGAGGTGCAGTCATTACTATAGAGCAGGGGTCACCAACGTGGTGCCCGTGGGCACCAGGTAGCCCCCCACAACCACATGAGGTGCCCGCAAGCCTGCTTTTCATTCAGGTTTTCAGTTAATAATGAAAGAACAGTAGAAAGAAATGCATTCTGAAATACAAAATGTGAGTTGTGGACACCAGCATTTTGTTAATGTTCTGGTAAAACAAGCATACCGTAAATCACCGTGTATAAACCGCACCCGTGTATAAACCGCACCCCCATTTTCAGGCTCACGGCGGGGAAAAATTTTTTTTTAGTTCATAAATGCTTGCCAACTCTTTCATCTCAAATTAACATGCGTAAAGGTACTAAGCAATTTCAAAAAGAAGAAGAAAGGAGAAATCTGCCGTCCATCAATTCATCTGCAATGGAATTCATGTAAGAAAAGTTTGCCGTCAACTTGCCGATGATGTTCGTTCTCCAACGCCGGATGACTGACTCGTCCACACCTTGCTGCCGTCCTGCTGCCCGGTACCCAAAGTCTTCTGCATACCAGCAGACGGACAGTTTGAACGCTGCGGTGAAAGATCGTCGTGGCATTTTGAGAGGGTACAGGCCCGGTCACACCGCCCAAACTTTGCTGTAGCTTCCCTTGAACGGTAGGAAGAGGGGGCAGAATTTCGACAACGCTCGTCACCGCGCACAAAATGGAAAAAAAAATAGAAAACACGGGCGTTGTCCTAGCGGTGCACCACTGAAGCCGGTGTTGCTTTAGCCTTGATTTAACGGTAGCGAATGTTGGTTTAGTGGTGACGCGAGCGGTGATAGAGCGGCGTTCTGCGCATGCGGATCAGTTATCCATGTATTGTACATAACACATAACGCTGCATTGCTTCAGTGTGAATTTGAATAAACTCAGACGTTGTATTGTATTTTACATTTGCAATGTTTTAATGGAAGCTTAGGTTAGCTTCAGTGTATATAGAGATCATTTCACTGTGTGAAAATACAGACAGCCGTCAGATAAGTTAGTTGCATACACAAGCATTTTCAGCAACTGTACAGCAGAGGGCGCTAAAGTCATAGCAACTGTCTGACCCACAGAGGGCTATTCTAAAATGGGCTTTTAGTCAATTTCTCCCCGTACCAAGTCTGGTTACAGACTTGTCATCGTGTATAAACCGCACCCCGATTTTTTGCTTCTCACCAGTGGAAAAAAAGTGCGGTTTGTTTGTGCGGTATTCGCTTTGTTTGGCTCTGAAAATAAATGTTACAAAAATGAGTAGCTCTTGGCCATTTTCATTTTGTAAAAGTAGCTCTCACAAGGAAAAACCTTGGTGACCCCTGGTATAAAGGGAGAAGAGCAGTAGAGAGAGAACACACCCTTGGAGGGGCGCCAGTGGTGTTGGTCCGGGTGCTAGATGTGATGCCCACCAGCCTCATTTGCTGGTAAGTGGGTGAGGGGTGTGAAAGAATTCCTTTCAAACCTGGTGTGGAAGGTGTTAAGGTCCTTAGCCAGTCGGGGTTTTCCACAAAGTGGAGGGATGGTCTCCTGAAGTTGGTGATGTCCTGTAGGCCTTTCCAAACTGATGCAGGGTTGTTGGCTGCTTTTTGGCTTCTCAGTGTAGCTCCTCTTACCTTGATCTCCTTTGTCGGGGAATTTCTGGCCTGCCTGTACAGGATCCGATCCCCAGTTCTGTAGACCTCCTCCTTGGCCTGACGCAGCTGCCTGAGTTTGGGTGTGAACCAGGGTTTGTTGTTGTTGTATGGGCGGAAGGTCTTGGTCTGCACACACATGTCCTCACAAAACTGTAGGATGTCACAGTGTCACAGAGTCCTCACCACAGGCTTAGAAGCTTTTTATTTCTGCTTATAGGTTGGTATGAGATGGAGCAGACAGTGATCAGAGAGTCCTACAGTGACAGTGGTCTAAATACATTAGTGTCCCTGATGGGAGACTTTATGTGCTGTCTGTATTTTGGTAGTTTGTGGGTGAGATAGTCCGGATATTTTTCCTCCACGTCTGTTATCTGATCAGCCAGGTGTTGTAGTGCCTCCGATACGCAGGCTTGAGGTGGAATGTAGACACCTACCAGCACATACGAGGAGAACTCCTGTGGATAATAAAAGGGTTTTCAATTAATAAAAAAGAAACTCTAAATGGGGGCTGCATGATCTCTTTAACATTGTGACATTTGTACTGCTACTTTATGTAGAAGCAGATGTCGCCACCTCTCGTCTTCCCAGAGAGCTCCGTGATGTTGTCCACTCGTAAAATTTGAAAGCCCGGCAGCTGTAGCGGGCTGTCCGGGATGTGTTCACTGACGCAGGTTTCAGTGAAACACAAATGGATGGATCTACGAAAGTCTGTGTTGATCTTTGAGTTCAGGAGAAGCAGCAGTTCGTCCATCTTGTTTGCCAGGGAGCGGACATTTGCTAGATGTATTGATGGAAGCGCCGTGCGTTATCCCCGCTGCCTCAGCTTGACGAGTGCTCCTATGTGCTTACCCCGTCTCCGTCTCTTATGCATCCCATAGATAGCTTCTGCGCATCCAACAAGAATCTCCACAAAACTTTCCAGATCAATGAAAAACGGCAAAAAAACTCCAGCAGAGGACTGTCTGATGTTTATAAGTTCCTCTCTGAAGTATTTGAGCAGTGAGGGCTCACAATAAACAGAACAGATAGACAAAGACACCAAAAGCACAAGATAACTAAACACTGAGGCGGCCGTCCGCAGTGCCATCTTGGAAGAATACTAGAATATAGAAGAAATGATCACCTGCACCATAGACTACGTCAACCTCTGCATGGATGTTGTTGTGCCAGCAAGGACTGTACATTGCTTTGCTAACAACAAGCCCTGGATAACACTAAGTTATCTAAGAACTAAGAGTCCAGCTAAGGGAAGCAAAGGAGCAGTACACAAGGGAAATAGAAGAGATGATGCAGAACAATGACATGAAGGAGGTATGGCAGGAAATGAAGACCATCAGGGGTTGCATCTCAAAGATAGGTGCCCACATGTGAGATGTGAGAAGTGCGAACCAGTTAAACCAGTTTTTTAACAGCTTTGACCAGCCCATCCCACACACATCAGGCCCCACACAAGTCACCAGCACGGACAACCCCCCCCCAAGGCCCCCCCCCACCCCCCACCGAACCCCCCTTACACAACCCACAATAACAGCAACTCGCAAAGGAGGCTGCGCCCCAGCAAAGTAGCAGGTCGGGATGGAGTATCACCTCGACTACTGAAAGCCTGCGAGTGGGAGCTAGGAGACCCTCTACAGCGCATCTTCAACCTCAGCTTGGGGTTGGGAAAGGTTCCACAGATATGGAAGGCTATCTGCATTGTTACAGTCCCAAAGACACCACATCCTACTGAGCTGAATGACTTCAGGCCGGTAGCCCTGACATTGCATCACATGTGATGAAGACCAGGAAATGGCTGCTGCTCTATCACCTGAGGCCACAGGCCCACCACGCACTTGACCCTCTGCAGTTTGCAGAAAGTGGGAACTGAGTATGCCATCATCTTCTTGCTCTACCGATCTCTCGCTCACCTGGACAGAGATACTGGTGCTGTTGGGATTACATTTTTGGACTTCTCCAACGCCTTTAACAGCATCCAGCCTCAGCTCTTTAGGGACAAACTGACACAGATGGGAGTAGGATCACACCTGGTGGCATGGATCATAGACTACCTGACTGGCAGACCTCAGTACGTGCGACTGGGAAACTGCAGGTCTGACACTGTGACCAGCAGCATGGGAGCACCACAGGGAACTGTGCTCTCTCCTGTTCTGTTTACCCTGTACACGTCCGACTTTCAGTACAACTCTCTGAGGGATATATCAGGAATGGACAGGAGTATGAGTACAGAAAACTGATCCAGGACTTTGTCAACTGATGCGACGGGCTGGATGGAAATGGGGGTGGACTTTAGGAGAAAACGGACACACCCAGTGCCTGTTCTCATTTAAGGTGACAGTGCGAAGGTGGTTCACACCTACAAATACCTGGGAATGCATCTGGATGATAAACCCGACTGGACTGCCAACATAGATGCTCTGTGCAGGAAAGGGCAGAGGCGTCTGTACTTCCTCAGAAGGCTGGCGTCCTTCAATGTATGCAAGAAGCTGCTACAGATCTTCTACCAGACTGTGGTAGCTAGTACCCTCCTGTATGCAGTAGTGTGCTGGGAGAGCAGCCTCAAGAAGAAGGACTCCACATGCCTGGACAAATTGGTGAGGAAGACAGCCTCTGTGATTGGCACTGAGCTGGACAGCCTGACATGTGTGGCAGAGCAAAGGACACTGAGGAGGCGCCTTTCCATCATGGACAACCAGCATCATCCAATGCACAGCATCATCTCCCGCCCTGCTCCACTGATAGAATGAGCGGATCATTCCTTCCCCATGCCATGCGACTTTTCAACACAACAGAGGAGGAGTGGTAAAAACATACACAGGACTGGACTTAACTTAACTTATGTATGATAAATACATATGATACATAAATAATAATAATAATAATAATAATAATAATAATAATAATAATAATAATAATAATACATAATTGTGTATTAGTATTATTTATTATGCATTATTTAAATTGAAGTGATCTGTTACATATTTATTTATTCTTATTCTATTTTCTTATTTTTCTTAAGTCTCCTATTTTGCTATTTTGCGGGAGCAGCAGAAGGGACAGAATGAAATAAAGTAAAATACAAGGAAAATAAACCTGACTAAATAAATTAACAACTAGAAAAGCACTCGGAGAGCGCAGACCTCCACCAAGCTCCATAGTTGTAATGTGATTCACCCCAAAATAATCCTAAATAATCCTACATTTTTTGGATCAGTCTTTGATATTTTGTAGAACCTGTTGGAAACTTGTCCTGTATTTTTTTCCCAAGTGTTCTGGCCATTTTTTTGTGGAGTTACATGCACAAATGCAGAAAATGGTCCTATCTCGCAATGTTAAAGAATCATTTCAACAATTCCAGGATCCAGACGGTGATCCGGATCACCACCAGAATGTAATCAATTCTTCCATATCCCATTTCCAACAAGTTATTTTGAACACAAACAAACAAACAGATAAATGCCAGCAAAAACATAACTTCTGCTGCTTGCACTTGGCGGAGGTAAGAATAAAGAACTCATTGAGATCAAATTCTAAATATGCAAAACAATTCCTGAATTATAAAATTCACACATTTACAAAATATTAAATAAAGTTCATTTTGCATCTCTGTTTAAACATCGGATTATTTATGTGAAATTTGGTCCAGTTTTCTTTTAAAGAGAATTGTTTTTAATTGTTGAAACAATAGGGTGATGTGCAAGGTTTCATTATATTTGATATTCATATGAGCTAGGCTTACCCTGTACACAACAATTTGGGATTTATGGAGTATTTTTATTAAAAGAAACTTAAACTAGTGCCCTGCTGGGATCCAATATCATTTTAAAGGAGCCTGAAATGAGCAGGATAGATCCTTTAAGATGCTGAAGTCTCTCGTCATCTCCCTGCACATATTGTACTTGAAATCATACACTGGTGCTTTAAACTCCCAGCGACTGTTGAAGAATATTTTGAAAGTTAAAGAAAGTCCATCTTGTAAGAACGCTGTACATGAGAGAAAAGGTCAAAACAACCACTGCATAAAACTAAGCTCCATTTCATGCCAGGATGACATTTTGACTATTTCTACACAATTCAGAAATAAAAGAACAAGGGAATAAAAATAAACAGTCCCCCGCAATTACTAAATCATATGTGGTCTTTGAAATCACCTTTCAGCATGGAAAAATTACATTTTCATCCCGTGGCGAGCCATTAGAGAGCACAGAAAAATCCTAAATCACAAATCAGGGAAGTCAATGAAAAGCAAACCCTATTGCAGGTAAAAAGCAGTTTGTGTGTCCAGAGCCATTTTTCAGAGCATGATCTAAAGGGATAATGTCGTGAGCGTAATGGGTTTCACTGGGGCAAATCATGTGATAATAATCCACACCTTGCGACTGATCAGAATCCATCCGAATCCATCCAAATGTAACAAAATTCTACTTCTTCTTCCTTAGAAACTGCTTTGTCACTGATTGCATCTGACACGCCAAAACGTACACCCTCCTAATGAATATTCCTCACTTGGTTTGTCCCGTTGATGGTACTGAGGTGACTCAAAAGGAGTACATCTATTCTTGTAGCTGCACTTTTATCCACATCCTCACCAAAATCGAAGAGGCACTTCCTTGCACCACCGATCTACAAAGTCTTGTGGAACTCTGTGTTGTTGTTGTTATTTTGCTGTCAGTCTTACCAGCTATTGTTATATTATCGTAACTGGCTCCTGTGAAAATAATGGTAATTTAAACATTGAATTTACTGGTGACACAATAGTATTAATATGACATGACCAAGCCCTTAATGATGATGCTAACCTAACATGATGTTGCTCACCTTCTTCTTGCCATGGTGTGAATACATAACGCTTGTTTTGCTTATGGTACTAAAGGGAAATTGACAAGTTATTTAGTAACTTGTAACACAAATACATGCAGTACATTACATCTGTAGTTGCTGTTTAACAAGAATGTGAAAACTGCCATTAGTCTATAACACACTAGCCATGATGGTAACAGGCTTTAATTTGTGCTATACTCGCATACTTCACCCGTCTTTTTGGGGGACAATTTGTTGACATACGGCCTTCTTTTTGTCACAGTCATCTTACATCTTCATTCGTTTAATATGCACAAGTTTGATATTTGTTTTTACAAATGACAGACCAAGACAGGATTGTCGACATCAACATATTCCATTGATATAACAGATGTTATTCCAGATGAAATATCAGTTACTTACACATTATTTTGTCTAAAACAAGTACCGGTACTGTGCTATCCCCTGTCAATCGCATGCCCTCGAAATGTCCAACCTGTTTGTTATTGGTAAGAATTGATATAACTTGTTTTTTGATGAATAAATAAACAAATTGATTTTTAAAATAGTAGAGGTATTTAATTTGGGTTTGCATTCCAGTACTTTGTTGGTGTTTTTAATGTGTTTGTATTTGTTGTGTTTTGTGTTTGATGGAGAATTACTATTAACATTCAAGCCAGATGAACAGTCCAGACGAGGGGCACCGTATAAATTAGAACAACTGTAATAGAGATGTGGTGACCATATCCACAGCTGCCAAGGGGCGGGGCAATGTGATTTTTTTTTTTTCATGGGGTCCAGAATTCCTGGCAGCAGCCCTGGCCCAGACATATGTACAGTAGCAACGATGAGTGGCTTTACTGCTGGGGGTTTTTTGTACATCAGTTGGCCTTTTAGTGTGTGACTATTTGTGATTGAAATGTTTCAGTCCTGCATGAATCAACTCCATCACAATCAAATGACCCACAATGCTAGTGGCACTGCATGTTTGGTGCATTATTCACAATTCCTTAATCATGACTGCAATTTAAAATTTTTGTATTCCTATTTTTCAGAAACATGATTGCCGGCTGGGACTTGAATGAGTGACAGGCTGAAGCTATCAGCTTCAATGGCGTGGAGCATCCCACCATTAAAGCCAAAAGTGACACTTTGTAAATGCAGGACTAAGCTATCAGTCACATGGTGCTCGACTGTTCCACTGAGCCTCCTTGTCTTACTGCTTGCTGGCCTCAGCACAGCTGGTCCACCCCAGCCAGCACGTCCGCCTCTCCTGTCCGGACAGCCTTTTATCATCTTCTGGGCCATCTCAGATTCCTCCTGCGCCACCAGGCCAGATCCTGGATCTTTTGGGATGGAACGTGAAGGCCGGGTGGTGGTCTTCTACGAGGACACACTAGGAAACTACCCATATTTCCTGGACAAAGACACAAGGATCAATGGGGGTTTACCACAACACACACGGTTGGACAACCATCTTCAGAAAACTCAGTTGGACCTAGATGCAGGTTTGCCTGCCCCCAGGTACCTCGGGCTGGGGGTGCTAAGATGGTCTGCGTGGCTTCCCCAGTGGTTGAGAAACAAGGAGAAGAAGGCTGTGTATCAGGAGGCTTCCAGGAACCTCCTGAAGGCGTTCTTCCCTAACTGGACGCCTGAAGAAGTGGAGAAGTGGTCAAGGGTAAGGAATAAAGCTGGCAGAAAACAAAAAGAAAAAGTTTGAATCAAGTGTTTGGTAAAATCATGCAAATACTGTGGTATGAAAAAGTGTCTGTCCCCTTCCTGATTTATCTTTTTGCATGTTTGCCACACGTAAATGTTTCAGATCACCAAACAAATGTAAATATTAGTCATTGACAACACAACTGAACAAAAAATGCAATTTTTAATTGAAACTTTTTATTATTAAGGGAGAAAAAAAATCCAAACCTACATGGCCCTGTGTGAAAAAGTGATTGCCACCCCTGTTAAAACATAACTTAACTGTAATCATTTGAGATCTGTCAGTCTGGAAAAGGTTATAAAGTGATTTCTAGCTTTGGGACTCCAGCGAACCACAGTGAGAGCCATTAGCCACAAATGGCAAAAACATGGAACAGTGATGAACCTTCCCAGGAGTGGCCAGCCAACCAAAATTACCCCAAGAGTGCAGTGACGATTCATCCAAGAGGTCACAAAAGACCCCACAACAACATCCAATGAACTGCAGGCCTCACTTGCCTCAGTTAAGGTCAGTCTTCATGACTCCACCATAAGAAAGACACTGGGCAAAAACAGTCTGCATGGCAGAGTTCCAAGACGAAAACCACTGCTGAACAAAAAGAACGTTAAAGCTTGTGTCAATTGCCAGAAAACAACTTGATGATCCGTGAGACCTTTTGGAAAATATCTGCGGTTTGACAACACAAAAGTTGAACCTTTTGGAAGGTGTGTGTCCCATTAAATCTGGTGTAAAAGTAACGCTGCATTTCAGAAAAAGTTCATCACACCAACAGTAAAATATGGTGGTGGCAGTGTGATGGTCTGGGGCCGTTTTGCTGCTTCATGACCTGGAGGACTTGCTGTAATAAATGGAACCATGAATTCTGCTGTCTACCAAAAAATCCTGAAAGAGAATGTCCGGACTTCTGTTTGTGACCTCAAGCTGAAACCAACTTGGGTTCTGCAGCAGGACAATGATCCAAAACACACCAGCACGTCCACCTCTGAATGGCTGAAGAAAAACAAAATGAAGACTTTGGAGTGGCCTAGTCAAAGTCCTGACCTGAATCCTATTGAGATACTGTGGCATGACCTTAAAAAGGTGCTTCATGCTGGAAAACCCTCCAATGTGGCTGAATTGCAACAATTCTGCAAAAATTAGTGGGCCAAAATTCTTCCACAGCGCTGTAAGAGACTCATTGCAAGTTATCGCAAACGCTTGATTGCAGTTGTTGCTTCTTAGGGTGACTCAACCAGTTATTAGGGTGAGGGGGCAATCACTTTTTCAAACAGGGCCTCATAGGTTTGAATTTTTTCTTCCTAAATAATAAAAAAATTCATTTAAAAAGTGCATTTTGTGTTCAGTTGTGTAGTCATTGACTAATATTTACATTTGTTGATGATCTGAAACGTTTAAGTGTGACAAACATGCAAAAAATAAGAAATCAGGAAGGAGGCAAACACTTTTCCACATGACGGTATACATTCTCTTCATGTTGCTGTGGTCCCATCTGCTGTTCTATTGTGATGTGACTTCAGAGTGATGCACCACAGGTAGCACAGCAGTGGGAAAGAAGACCTTGTGACAAAGTGTGTGTTTGCATGATTTTCCCAGCAGATAAATCATGACATTCATGTAACAACAAAGCTTAAGGCTGTGCTAGAATAGTACTCAGGCTGTAGCACACAAAGTGATTAATAGAGGTGGTGTGTGTTGCCATGGAGGGAAACTTAACAGCTAATTCACTCAACTAGTCGTTAAGTATGCTAAAGGACACTTTGACAGAAGGATGTGGGGATCAGTCCCAAAACCTTCAGGCTAAAAGACAACCACTTTGCCATTACCTAAGCCAAGTGCTGAAAAAAATCAGGGGTGAAGTGAAAAGGTCCATATAACAGATAACTAAATATAGATTAAATTATGGTAAAGGTAATGGTAAGGGGAAAGTTAGGACAATTGACAGTGGCCCCCAAAAATAGGTAATTATTAACTTATCCAATACCAAAGGCGTAGTTATACGTTTTTATAAACCCGAACACCCAATCCCAACAACGTATTTGTACTTTTTTTTACATTTTTTTGTGCGAGAAGTGATGATGAAAAAGAGGTGATGACGCATCTATGCGCTAATACGTTTCACTTCAGAGCTATTTTAAGCCATAAAAACGGCCACAAGGTGGTAGAAGTGCATTTGATAAGAGCTCGGCGTCATGTGAATGGAAGAATCACACATGACAGGAAGGAGGAAGTGAGAGAGCGTGGAGGAGTGTAAAGGCCCTGTCACACCTTGTTGATTTAGCCAGCGCATGCTCGACCATTCATTTTGATGGCATACATTGAACTGTCAACGTTTTTTTCAATTTTGGGCGTATACATAGCGTATTCATAAAGAGTTTGACATATACATGACGTATTAGTAACTTATATAGAACGTTTCTATAACTTATAGACAACTTATACCAACATAGTGTGTTGCTGGCGTTCACAACTTATGCCCAACACCAGTCTAACTTATGCAAACCGCGCGGCAGCGTATGGCCGACGATCACGTGCCGTAGCCTATAAAAAGGCTGCCACTTGATGACTCAAGTCATAACCTCACTAGACATCGCAGTGTCAGCATCACCATCATGCCGAAGAAAGTTGCACAGACCGCTGCCAAGAAGTATCAGGGCAGTGACGGAGGGCGAGGACGTGGACGTAAGAAGGATCCATCACCACCCATAGCCTCCCCCTCCCACTCTCACTCTGATGGCGACGCGGGTTCAAACGCCTTTAAGGCATCGTCAATGCTGTCGGTAGCTGCTTCCCCAGTGGCCTCCATGTGCTCTCAGCCAACCCTTGCCAGGAAGAGAGCAAAGAAGACCCAGGTTTGTCTCGATGTCCAAGAGGAGCAGCTGATGTGTGATTTCCTTAGTGAGAACACCATCCTCTGTGGGACATCGAGAAGACTGACTACCGGAGAGTGGACAAGAAGGCAAAGCTCTGGGAGGATCAAGCCAAAGCCATGGAGAAGACTGTCGAGCACCTTCAAGGGTGGTTCATATCCCTGCGAGATACCCACACCCATCTTGACAAGAAAAAGAGCGATGACGGCGCGGTGACGGCGCCCCGGAACTGACAGAGAGGGAGCAGTGGGTAAAGGCAAATTTCTGCTTCCTCAAGCCTGTGGTCCGCCATCGCCCTGAGCCCGTCAACAGTGTAAGTATAAACAAACATTAATATTAATATTTGTTTATATTATTTTTATTGTGATTGCAAATTATTGAATTTGCCTTAGTATTTTTTACTAATCAATTGTCATTAATCGCAGGTGAAGGCAACCATTGGAGCTCATAGCGGGGACATCGAGGCCGCCAAGGCTGCCTGTGCAGACATCGTGGTTGATGACGACAGCACACCCTCCCCAGTCCCCACTGCATCCTCATAGGGCAAGGGCAAGCGTGGCCAAGACGATTACCCGTTGCTGCAGTCACTCCAGAAGAGGCTGCATGAGTCTGGGGAGATCTTCAAAGGTCTCACACAGCCTCAGCCCATCACAGCCACTGCAGCCTTTGCCAACTACATGCGTGACAGCCTGGTCAGCATGTCCAAGCGCAAGTTCCGGAAGGCACGGTCGCGCATCAACGCCATCCTCAGTGAACTGATGGACGGGGAGAGTGATGAGGAAGAACCTCCCAGATTCACCACCTTTTCTCCTCGTGCTTCCGTGCGATGCAGTTCAGCACCAGCTACCTACACCCCCACGGCTTCAGAGATGTACCAGCCACCTCCCCACATGTGGAGGCACAAGGCACCAGCTGCGTCACTCTGGGGTTTGCAGAGCGCTGACTACAGTATGTGGAGCAGTACATGCAGCAGCCACTGCTGCCACGGTACCATCAGCAGCAACCTCAATACCAGTGGATGACACCTCCTCCTCAGCATGGGTTCCAGCCGAGTCATCACACCACGCAGCAGCCAAGTTCCGCTTCTGTATCTTCTGCTCTTGGTTCGGCTGGCCAGGTGCTGAACCAGAGCGCCAACACTGCCCTTGACACCAGCGATCAGAGTCTGCGTAACATCTCTGTACTTTCAGCAATGCTCAACATCGCAGGGACAATTCTAGTGGTCCTCAATCAGCAGTACATCTACACCTTAAAGCAACCAATCACTCTTTTGAGGACAGCGAGGTAAAGATTTTGGCCAAAGAGAACAGATGGTTTGAAAGAGTAAAGAAAGCTATTTTTGTCAAACAACAGAACCCATCATTGAATCGGAATGGTGGTTTGAGGTTTAATTTGGACCCTGTGTTCAGCAGGTTACTGAGACCAAAACCCACAGCTCTTAGTCTTGCCAGAACAATAGATGCTAACGAGCCAGTATCAGAGTCATTCATACCCAACTACAGGGAGCGACACTTCCCTTTGATCAGAGGTGCTAATGGCAGGAGAGGATTAGACCACAACTCCGCCCAGGCTTAGTGTAAGGAACCAATAGGAGGAGTGTTTTGGCACACCAATTCCGCCCACTCTTACTGTATTTAAGGCCTAGGCTGCCAGCACTTGTTAGTTCGCTGACGAAGCTCTTCGGATGAGGAGCGAAACGTCTGACACCTTCTTCACAGAAGTACAGATGATGTCTCAAGAAGCCTTTCCCTCGATGTCACTTCCTGTGTTTAACATGTATTAATTTTTATTTTATTAGTCAGATAAAAGGATACAATGTGTAGTAGTAAATTCAACAGGGTTTATAGATAGCTTGTTCAGTTTTTTATATATTTTAAAAAATCAATAAGATTAAAAAAGGACAAATAAATAATAAATAAAGGACAAATGCAAATGGAAATAATGGAGGCACACTCCAAAGTCTTTTGTACCACAGAATGGGTGCTATGTAATAATGACACTGCACTTTTTAGGGTAAGGAACCATTTTTGGTAACTTATGCTCAGTGGTCATCAACGTGGTGCCCACGAACACCTGGTAGTCCCCCTGCAAAAACGAGGCACCCGCAAGCCTGGTTTTCATTTAGGATTTTAGAAATGCATCTTGAAAATACAAAATGAAGAGGTTTTAATACGTTTGAGTGTTTAATACCAACATTTTGGTAATGTTCTGGTCAAACAAGCAAAATCAGTTTCTATTGGTTGAAATAAGCTATGAAAATAAATGTTATCGAATGAGTCAACCTGTCTGTTGATTACGCCTGTAAAATAACCCCAAATGGAGCCAAAGAAAGTTGCAAGTGCCGGCATTTTGATAAAGAAGATGAGAAACACTATATTGATCTCGCTGGCACATCGTGTCTTTTGTCAACAATCACGTCGCCTTGTGACGTAAACTGTGTTAGTTAGCAAAGAATTACAGAGTCAGCTGCTGATGACAACATAGATGGGCGACTTCCAGTTCCTGTTTCCATGTATTAACAAGCTGCTAACAAGGACATTTTGTGATAAAAAACAAAAACAAAAAAAAACAACTGCAAACCAAGGCAACATTTTGGTGTAAATTTGCAACGTTAACCGAAAAACATGCAAACCAGGGCATACGCTAACTGAGGTTCCACTGTATATACTGTAATTATCACGTTGAATGATAATTATCAAAAAGTTTTTACAATTACTGACATAAAAACAAGCCTTGTGATGTGTTATGACAATGTCCTCATTTCTAGGTTCTTCAGTTAATTCCCCTGTGATTAATACAACAGTGGTACAGTACGTGTACATGGCCATTATTTTGTGTATCTAATGTCTTGTCTGCAAACTCCTTACTGTTTGTGCTAATAGCCCATGTTAGTGTTGTAGCATAAAAAGGTGGCAGAAAGCACACAAGGAGTTGTCACAAATAGGTGTGTTGAAATTACAGTTGTGAAATTATAATATAAACAATACGCATAATGGCAAAGTCAACAAGACTCGGTCTGATACAAAATAATACATAATTTGCATAATGTGAATTTATGCAGCAAGACACCACGGTACAAATATGCATTCAAGTAAATGTGGCTCAGCTTCATTTTGTTTGTGTGTGTGTGTGTGTGTGTGTGTGCAAAGTCTACCCACAGTGGTTATTTAGAGAAAAGTCTGTCTCTCCGCTGCCGGCACCTTGCAGAGTAATCCAAACTGATCCCGTTATCTGATGATCTCTGTTTGGCTCTGCAAAATTAAACGTGAGGTCACTGGAACAGAGAGTATCAGGAGGAAAAAAGTTGGGAAAGGAAAAAAGTTGCTTTGACTTTATGGATCAAAATATATTTAATTTGTTGACAGGCAGGTCGGCGTTGTTTCATGATGCAGCCTTTTTCAGCAGGGTTAGTTACATGAGCATTCCCACTAAGTAAATTGGAAGTGAGTAAATAAGTAAATTCATCCATCTGGTTTTGGGATGTGCAGTGAGGTTAATGGCTGGTGAGGCACTGACTTTGTTTTGTTTAACTTTACGTTTTTGTGCACTACTTAATGTGAACATAAATTCCGCATTGAGAGGATAACAAGAACAAGAATAGAAGAATTCTCAAAGAATTTACTTTAGATAAAAACATTTTCAAGTCCTTCTGAAACCCATTACATGTTTTTATATATAAATCTGAAAATCATGTGTGGTCTTACATTATATTTATATAAGTGCCCATTCTCCAGGAAAAACTCAAATTTGAATAGTCTGTCATTTGCTTCGCAATATGATTTTGCACTTCCGGGCCGCCGTAGCTGTACCTCGCTGTAGAAAGACAGCAGCAACAAGCACCTGCCAGCTCACATGTGGCACTGAAGTGGAACTGCACTCCTCTCCACATGATTTCTCTGCATTTGATCAAGGACGTTATCTTGGCGATACGCTGAAAAACAGAAATGGGATTTCAGTGAACTGAGTGAGGTGCACTCAGACAGTTGCTCAAATGTGCACTTAAGAAGAGAGCAGAGTTTTGTCAGGTTTCCGCCCTGAATTTGTTCTGGAAATGTACAAATTCAGTGAGTTTAACTTAAGCAAAAATAATTGAAATCATAAAGAAAATACATTTATAACACAGTTCAAAAGAAAATATTATTTATTTTATGTTATAATTTTTCGGTGTTTTTTTTGTGGTATTTTTCATGAGCCTCACCTGCCTCCCCTGACCACTGCCTTTTATACATAATCAACAGTCATTATTTTAATCGGTAGTACTATTAATGTTAATGGGACATACTACTATATACTGTACATACACTCCCCAAAAATATCAACGAAATATCAACAAACTCAAAGATGTCAAACAACAAATCTGTCAGAATCTATGTTAGTGAGTGCTTCTCCTTTGCCGAGATAATCCAGCCACCCCACAGGTGTGGCATATCAAGATGCTGATTAAACGGCATGATTACAGCACAGGTGTGGCCACAATATAAGAACGCTCCAAAAATATGCAGTTTTGTTGAATGGGGTTGGCCATGCAAGAACAGGGATGTTTTCAACTTCCATGAATTGTGTACAGAGCTTTGCAACTTGGGGCTGTGCATTATCATGCTGCAACATGAGGTGATGGTCGTGGATGAATAGCACAACAATGGGCTTCGGGATTTTGTCACGCTATCTCTGTGCATTCAAATTGCCTTTAATAAAATGCACCTGTGTTTGTTGTGCCAAACCCCGCCACCACCATGGGCCATTTGATCTGCAACGTTGGCATCAGCAAACAAGACGTCATACACGCTGTCTGCCATCTGCCCTGCACAGTGAAAACCGGGATTCATCCTTGAAGACAACACCTCTCCAAAGTGGCAGACGCTATCAAATGTGAGCATTTGACCACTCAAGTTGGTTTCAACAACAAACTGCAGGCAGTCCGAGACCCCAATGAGGACAATGAGCGAGCTGATGGCTTCTGACAGTTTGTGCAGAAATTCGATTCCGAATTCCGATTGTCCAAGTGGCTGGTCTCAGACGATCTTGGAGGTGAAGATGCTGGATGTGGAGGTCCTGGGCTGGTGTGGTTCCAGGTGGTCTGTGGTTGCCAGGCCATTTGGATGTACTGCCAAATTCTCTGCAACGTTTATGGTAGAGAAATGAACATTCAATTCACGGGCAACAGCACTGGTGAACATTCCTGCAGTCTGCAAGCCTACTGCACGCCCCCGCAACATTTCCAACATCTGTTGCATTGTGCTGTATGACAAAACCGGAGTGGCCTTTTTTTGTGGCCAGCCTAAAGCACACCTGTGGGAAAAAATAATGCTGTCTCATCAGCATCTTGATATGCCACACCTGTGAAGTGGATGGACTATCTCGGCAAAGAAGAAGTGCTCACTAACAGAATTAGACAGATTTGTGAACAATATTTTAGAGAGCCCTTTTGTGTACATAGAAAAAGTTTTACATCTTTGAGTTCAGCTCAGGAAAAATGGGGAAAACAAAAGTGCTGTGATTATATTTTTGAGTGTACTATTCACTCATAGATGACAATATTGGTGGCACTTCATCACCAAGACCCTGCAGCCAGGCAACATCATGTCATAAATGTGTAATTTTCATCAAGGCATACAGCGGTAAACAGAATATCATCCAGTGTGTTCACTAAGTAAGCTTATTTCTGGGACAATGGAATTGACGTCCAACCAGCCACATGTCATACATTCAATATGTGACAAAAATAAGCCAGTCTTTAGTGCGGCAGAGCGGCAATCAATAGAACATACAAGGTCTTGACTCAAATGTTACTTTGCCTCCAAATGCAAGCTGTACACCACAACCACACCACTGTTAAGCTATTCAACACAGTAAGTTCAGCACGCAAGCACCAACCAAAACAAAAGACTGCAAGGGGTCCAGGATTTCTCTGGACCTCTCGACTGATGATTAATTTCTATGTTGTTAACCCAGGTGGACTTCGAGGCAGCTGCACAGTCAGTAATAATGGAAACCCTGAGGGAGGTCAAACGCTTACGTCCCAAAGCATTATGGGGCGTTTCTCCTTACCCTAGCTGCTACAACGGGGATGCCGCCCAAACTGCTTTCGCCAACTACACCAGCCAGTGCCCTCCTGCTGAAAAGGCTCTAAATGACGAGCTTTTGTGGCTGTGGAGACGATCCTCCGCCCTTTACCCTCTACTGTCCCTGGAGAAGCTACAGGTGGGTGGTACTACTTGGGACATGTGTTATCCATAATGTCTTCAGCAGGACTAGAGTAATTAGGCTGTCATCACTTGTTCACATTTATAGGTATTTGTTCGTGAAAGCTAACTCTTCTAGTCCTTAGCCATTGCACACAAAAGGGTGAAAATTTGTCAAGACATGGACCGCTACTGTGTTACCTGTGGTATTATTTTTAAGACAAATACACCACAAGGCCGCACAGTTCAACTCCACAAGTCTGATTTTTCACACAGTTTAACGCACTCGACATACCGCCCACTGTAACTTTAGGATGTTTAGACAAACCACCGCAAAATTTGGTACACACGTTAAGGGGACTGACAAGCACACGTTTGTAGAATTTGAGTAAGATTGGTTGAAAAACATGCCATACAGCATAAAACAGCTTTGCATGGGCACAGGTGGGACCATTTGCCTTATGATTATAAAACATTGTGAATATTTGTACACGTATGCTAGCTTGTCATGTCATGTGACAAAAACAGGACATAGCCTAACCACAAACGCAGGTAAAAATTGTGTTGTCCTGACCCCGTTTTTTACAGGGTGGAACATCCGGAGGGAGACTTTATTTGTCCAGTGAAATCCAGGAAGCTCTCAGAGTGTCTTCTCTGGCTGGAGCAGCGTTCAATCTTCCCGTATTCCCACTGGTCAACAGTGT
The DNA here is from genome assembly GCF_027744805.1 of Dunckerocampus dactyliophorus. Lineage (NCBI taxonomy): Eukaryota > Metazoa > Chordata > Actinopteri > Syngnathiformes > Syngnathidae > Dunckerocampus > Dunckerocampus dactyliophorus. The sequence continues at coordinate 20,340,914 of NC_072819.1, read as the reverse complement.
GTACGCCTCGACCAACACTTTCTTGTCACAGGTGGGATATGAGTGTGCTTGCTGGCGTCTTAGCACCGAGGTCATAAACTCACAATTGTTAAAAATTATTTGTTTTGTAATTCGAGCTGAACAGTGTGAGGTGATCTGCAGATACTGTCAATGTTTTAATTAATGCATCTATTTAATTAACAGCAAAGTCTCCTATAGTTACCGGGTGTATTGTCTCCAAAAGCAAATAACCACCAGGGTCTCTAATTAGGAGTCAAAAAACTTTGGCATTAGCAGCTGTGGATAGAGGCAACCTCCAGATGTAATTTATTCATGCCACAAGATGGCAGGCTAAATTTGAAGTATCACGAGTGGTCAGCATCCAGCAGCTTTATCTACCTCGGCTTGCGCTTTAAAATGCTGGTTGCGCTACTCAGCTCTTGGTGTAAAACTCACTTGCCATTCTGTTGTTTACAATGAACTCATCAATTGTATTCAAGCTGGCTGAGTAGTTTGCTCCTCACTGCTATTACAACATTGGTTCTGTTGTAATATAATAAATTATTATATTTAGCTTTCATATATACTATAATGAGTTTTCAATATCTCTCCAGTTTACCTCCTGCTTCCAGTTAACATCCCATCCCCTTTGCAGCTTAGATAAACTCTCCAGCAGTAGCTCGCTACCTACGGACAGTACTTTTAAAGGAACATGTATTGCCTCCACTGGGAAACAAAAGGTGCTCAGTGATCCAAGACGAGAGACATTTTCACACGTTGTCCTCCTCCAGGCAGACTTGGTAAGCAGCATTGGAGAGAGCGCTGCCATGGGAACAGCTGGAGTGGTCATCTGGCAGAGAACTGACACCAAGACAGAGGTTAGACATTGTCTCTCACTTATCAATATGGTTATTGCTCCAACACCAATAATAATCACTTTTAAAGTGTTGACAAGTGTAATGTACGATCATGTTGGACATTCTTTAAAATCAGTCGAATTATTTGCTTTGAGATGGAACGGCGAGCATGAACATTAGAAGATATAACCTTAGACCTAATCTACATGAGCTATTGGACCTCCTTAAAGGTGTGATTTGCGAAACTAAGCCATGACAAGGGACACTGTGCTAACAAGAAACATGTTACTTATGTAAGGACCTCATTATCCATTATCTTGTTCTGAACATGCTATAAAATCAACCGAGTTCTTTAATTTGGACTAGAGTGAACCACGTTTTGAAGAGAGGGTGAAATTGATTTTTTTGACCTCATCTACCTCAGCTATCTTGCTTTGTTTTTTGGTCGTCCTATGAAATCAATAACTTTATTTGATTTGACAAAACACCCTGCTACCTCAAACACCCTGTGTGGGACAATAAAAAACAAAAATATCTGTAAACTTCTCTGATTTGGAAATCAGTAGAGTTCCTGCCTTGTAGGAAAAACAAATCCTAAACATTTTTAAGAAGATCTGGATATTGTGACTGGTGATGCGCTACAAATGAACAATTTGTGCTTTGATCAATACCGATAGGTGCATGGAATCGGTTTGAAAAGCCAGTAACTCAATAAAAGAATACAAAAGGAAGAGTGTGCTGACATGTTTGTCTGCCTGTTCCCAGAGAGAATGTCAAGACCTGGCAGAGTTCATCCGCAAGGTCTTGGGACCTTACTCCATTAATGTAACCACGGCAACCAGGCTCTGCTCAGCCTCCCTTTGCCAGGGAAAAGGCAGATGTGTTCGTCAAAATCCAGACAGCTCCGCCTACCTCCATCTCCCACCGCCGCCTGACATGACGGAGAAGGTGACAGAGAAGGTGAAGGATGTTTACACACAGTTATGTTTTAATCTTGACCATCAACTAACAATAGATTCCAAAATAGAACATCGAAAAATCACCAAGGGAACCATTGTTTTTATATCTTAAATCTTCCAGTTCACTGTGATGGTACACTGGCTCTTAATAAGAATTATTTTATTGATGGAGTAAACAGATTAATAAGCTTCTTTAGTTTAGATAGCTGCGATTGGCTGGCGACCAGTCCAGGGTGTACCCCGCCTCTCACACAAAGTCAGCTGGGACAGGCTGGAGCATTACCCGCAACCCTAGTCAGGATAAACGGCATAGAAAATGGATGGATGGATGGTCAAGAGAGTGCATGATATGATGTTGCTGCTATGCCTTGCTGAAGATCGGCCTATTTTTTCAAAATTTGGATTAATTTGGGCTCCAACTTTGCAAACAAATTAGGACCCTCTGCTGGTGTTGCGTGGTAAAACTACGAAAGGGGTAGATAGAAGCCATGCGAACTAGCTTTAGGTCAGATCACATGTTTGCAATATAGATAATACATACGGATGTTGTCATGGGAAAAAGAGGTCATTTCAAGAAAATGCATGCTATGCTCCTTGCTGAAGGACGGAGTAGATTAAATTCATTATGTCTCGCTTTTTGTCATATTGCATGCACAATGTGTGGCTAGAGATATGCTTCTACAGTTGAGACTCGATGCCAAGCTTCTTATTTTATTTATTTCTTTTTAAATCGAGATTGAATTTGACCCCAGTTTTCCCAAAATCTGCTGACATATCAGGTCACTATGCTGGCCTAATGTCTTGGCAGAAGAAGGAGTCAGTGAAAGTCTTTGGGCGGCAATGGCTCAGGAGGTAGAGCAGGGCGTCTAGAAATCCGAAGGTTGGTAGTTCCATCCTTGCTCCCTCCATCCACACACTTCACTCACCTTGCCTCCAGTGGTGCCCACACAGGTGTTTGAATGTTTGGTGGTGGTCGGAGAGGCTGTAGGCTCAAATTAGCAGCCACGTTTCCGTCAGACTACCACAGGGCAGCTGTGCCCTGGGCAGATGTAGATTACCACCACCAGTGTGTGATGGAGGAGTGAATGAATAATGGGGTCACTTCATCGTGAAGCGCTGTGGGTGCCTTGAAAAAGAGCTATATAAAAATCGAATCCATTATTATTATTTGTGCCTCAATTGACGTCATTTTTCAACCATGACGTTTTTAGTTGAAATTCACCAGTGTCCAAAAAGTGCAGTTTTCCTTTTAAGTGCTTTAAGCACACTAGAAACATTGTAATGCAAGCTGGCCTTGTGTTTCCCGCACGTCAACTGTCACTTGGCAGATGCTTTTTTTTTTTCTCTCTCTCAACAGTCAGACAGCTGTCGCGGTGTTAATTTTACATTTGATCAAACTTCAGACTTGTCAGATCAAACAAGATCGATCATCATGATCGACGTCATAACATGTGATACTATTTCGGAAATTCACTACTTCCTTGTTCCATGTAAGCATCATGGAACCAGGAAGTAGTGGGAACTGTAGTTCTTTTCGTGTAAACATAAAACGTATCTACTGCCATCTGAAATCTATTTTACATGTGTCTTCACATAACACATCAACATAAATGATTATTAGCAGCAGGTATGACTGCTGTCATTATTTGAACTTTTATCACTTTATAGTTTAGTTTTTCTTTCAATTTGTGGAAAGAAGTCTGACAGTTAAAATTCATAAAACGTTTAAAAATGTACCTGCATTGTTTTGAGACTCAGTTAAATAAAAGAGTCCGTTTGTCCATTAGTATATTTTTTCATTGTAGTTTTCTTAAAAGTGAGGTTAAAATATTGTCTCGTCTCGTGCATTATGACACCCCTACTAGATGTACATTAATGTCACCGCCATGGAAACGGGCTTCTATAGTGAAGAAGCGACATGATATGCCGCTTTCTGCTATGTTTATTTGTCACAATTGATATTGATTTTGACCACAAATTTGTCCAAAATATGATAGAGGGTACATAAATTCACTGTCCCATTTTCTTATTTTGTCTTTGGAGTTTGCAGTCATAGGAACAAACAACAGAAGGGATGTACATGTATTTTGCATCTTTTAGCAAGTCTAACACTTTTCTTTTGCTAACTTCCATTGCTATTCTAAATGGGTATTCGCATAGCACATAGCATACTAAGCACTGTTAGCCTTCCATTTGCTTGACTTTTACATTACATTTTTTTCTCCTCCCTGAAGGCGGAAGCAGTAAAAGCCACAAGCCAGCCCGACCCTGACGCTAAGGCAGCTGAACCGGACCCAGCCGAGATATGGAAGAAAGACTTCCAGTGTCAGTGGTACAAGACAACAGACAGGGATGTCTCAGATCAGCAGTCCCCCAAAGACGGAACCTCTGTCGGTGGGATGCTAGAACAAATTTCCACAGATCTAAGAGGGACTTCAGCCACTTTTACAGTAGACTCCATAACAAAAGGTGCCTCTGTGATCAAACCAAGCGGAAGCGGCTCGGCACTGACGGCTGCGAACCGTTACATAATCCTGCTGCTGCTGGTGACTGCTTGTTTGACTGTGGACTAAAGCACACGTTTGGACCCTTGTTGAAGTGCCTTTGAGGAAGAGACTGTTGACCAGTGCTGCTCTGTACCATAACCTCTGGCCTGCTGATGTCATTCAAGTCTGCATAGAATGTTATCTGGATGTGCCAATGCACAGCAGCGCTGAAACACTTGTCACTTTTAGGGAATTCCACTGCTGTAAATTGGTTTACAAGCAAGCTTTACATACAGTAAAGGACATTATAAACATCATATAATAGCAGTTTGTGCCCACCTGCAGTCAGCCAAGTTTTTTGTAGGTTTGTGAATTTTGTTATCGCTACATTAAAAGGCTGAGAGTGCAAACTATTTTAGCATTTTAATATATACATGTTAAATACATTTATAAACTCGCCCTAAGCTTTTCATCGAATTGCTTCTAAATTTGAGCCATGAATAATAGACATATGGGTGATGCTAGATTATCAAGCAGTTTTGCCTACGCAATAGGACATGGGCTGAGCAGAGTGCCTAAGTTTGACTTTGACATAAAACTCAACATAACTCACTTACACAAGGTGAGATCTTAACCAAACCTCGAGTGCAATGAAAGACCCACCTTGAAGAGATCCTAATGCCACTTAGGCCACATAGTAGTGACAGGAAACAGAAAAAAACTATTTGCAGGTTGACCGCTCAGCACGCTGATCATTCATGATTAGGGATGCTCCGATGGATCGGCCACCCATCGGTATCAGCTGATTTCTGTGAAAAAGCATGCGATTGGCTTATGCCAATAAATGCCTTTCAACGCCGATCATCTGTGGCTAGTACTACTTGCAGCCCATAGCGATCCCTGTGTGCAGTGTAGTGTCTTATCCTAACATCTTGGGCAACGTCCTCCTCCCACTTTCCTTCACACTGCGCCACACTACGTGCCAAAACAAAAACAAGCATGTCTGCCATGTGGAACTTACCTGCCAACACATGCCATGAAAATTATCTCACGGCGTAGCACGTTAAAAAGCATTTGAAGAACAAACACTTGTTTTCGAGGCTCACGGTGTGATCATCAGTCAACGGCAGAAGGCGTCTCATTCTCTGTAAGTTTGACCAATGATATAAACCACATGTGTCAAACTCGTGCCCTGGAGGGCCGAGACGCTGCAGGTTTTCTCTCCAACCAGTTTCTTCAGCAGGTGATTTAATTGATGAGCTCCTTCCCTCAAACTGAAGGTGTTGATCATTAAAATCACCTGCTTTAGTGATTGGCTGGAAAGAAAACCTGCAGTGTCTCGGCCCTCCATGGCACGAGTTTGACACCCCTGTTATACAGTATTTTCTCTTGAAAAAGGAAGTCAAGTTTTTGTCTAAATTAAGGTCATTTTATGGTTCCTTTATTTTTATCATATCATTTTGCCAATAGAAGGGGTTCAGCCAGGAATTCTGGGCCCCATGAAAAAAAATAAAAATAAAAGCCCCCCCCCCATTAGATATTAATTTGTATTAACAATTACCTCTCTTTTGGGTTCCATGGCAGTCAGGGGACCTTGGAATTGTCCTGACTTTTCCATGTTATACAGCACCGTTGGCCAATAGCACTCATCATAAATAAATAGAAAAATGTATAATTAATCCATGTGCTCGATATCGGACGATTTCACTCATGGATGATCAGTACTGGAATCGGCAGCATAAAACCCTGATGGGAGCATCCCTATTCATGATCATTTGTTTCATAAGTACAGTAATCCCTCGTTAATCACGAGTAATTGCTTCCAAACTCGACCAGGATATGTGAATTTCTGCCAAATAGGATTCAATCTGAATAAGTGACATTTTTGTAGTTACAGGATAGAAAACCTGTTTATGACTTCTACATTGAATATTTACATTATTAGAGCACTCTATAGTCACCTTTACACACACATTACCCAATATAGTAGATATAATGAGGGAAAATAAGCCTCGTGCCCTTGTGTCTTTCAGTTCTGCAGTTCTGAATACCTACTGTATAACTCGAAGTTAATGACCAATTAACCAAAGGGACACTGCAATTTATATTACGTAGCTGAGTAGTTTAAAAAGGGGTGGTCTACTTGTTGTATAAACTGCCCTTTTTTGACAGTTTCAGTGGTGAATGGCTGCAACAATTGTGGTCCTTGACTGACAAAATATAAACAAGCAAAGTCCAGGGATGCCAATTTAATAAACAGGTAACATGAACCACTAGTTTTGATTTGTCCATCATGTAGCAATCACGCAACATGTTCCACAATTTTGCAGAGTAACCAAATAAATAACAAAAGATAAATAAAAGATGCTATACACGAAGCTATACACGATGCTCACCTTCCCTCAGCGATGAAAGAATGTGCCGTTATTGCATTTTAATAAAAATAGACTTTGTTTCAGTCCCAAAAAAAGTCCTTGGAGCAGTACAGTGGGGAAAAAAGAAACATCGCCACCATGTGGGAAGGAGAGGTTAGTGCACCCTCATCAAAGCTGGCTGGACGGATACCATCGATCAAATGAATGACACACAAAACACAAATCATCTTTAAATAACATACAAGCATATGAGATGAGGGGAATAATCCCGTATGCCTGGTAATTTACCCAGGGGTTAAGAATAAAAAGAGTGTACTGATTACTTGCAGATGACCTGCTTGGTACTGTCGTGTCTTCACTACAAAAAAGTGATGGGCAGGGGGTTACTTGCAAATGGCCTCCAGTGCATCCAGGGTGCGCTTGATGTCTCGGATCTGTGCCGCTAAGACGTTTATGGGCTGCATGGAGCGGTCCAACTCCTCGCATCGAGCCATCAGTGTGTACATGCCCTGCAGGGAGAAAGCACAAAGATGACGTCTGTAATGAAACAACACAATGAAATGTGTGGTTATATGTCTGCCTTCTGGAAGTTGAAAGACTGTCACAGTTTGGAAGACCATTGTACGGTCCCGTTACTTTTGAGTCTGCGGTGACATTCAAGTGGTAAGGTCAACATTTGGCATTTAAAAAAACATGCTGCCTTGTATCAACCAGTCACACTGAAGTGGAAACATGCAGGGGATGCTTTTTGGCCCTTCCTTAGTACAGATCCTAATCAAGGTACAATCTTAAACATGTCTGAAAACCAATGCTAAAACTAATCAAAAACTAGGGCTGTCTGAGTAATTAAAAAAAAACAAAATTTAAACTGCAATGGATTGCAAGTTTTCATGCTTATAATGAATTGTGTTTTGAGTGGGTTTTTTTCCCGGTTCCCTTTTATCTTAGAGGTATTTTTTCACATTACTATAATCCAGGAGCAGACAATTACAGACTGCAATTACAGTCGTTTTATTATAGTAAATCATCCAGAAGAATAACACATTTTTCCAGAATGTTGTGCATAATATTTCAACCAGGGATTTGATAGATTTTGTGCATTCAAGGTGTTAAACCAATCCATTGTAGATCAATATATGCTAAGGCAGGGGTGGCCATTACGTCGATCGCGAGCTACCGGTAGATCGCCAAGGTAGTTTGGGTAGATTGCGTAAACGTCACTTTGTAGTTGTCATGTGACATCAGTCAGCTGACATTAAGCTTCCCTCCTGATTCGTGCTTGCTCCCCTGCAGTGTTTCAAGCTACACACGAAGATGCAAGTTTCATCTTTATTATTGTGATTATGGATGAACTAACTCTGCGGTAAGATGTCTATATCTATAACAAAAGTTATCTGTTCACTTGTAGCGGCGAGTTACGTAGAAAAAACGTGTATTGTTTGCTGGCTTTGCTTGGCGTCATGAACTCTCCTACAGAAATCAGTGTTTTCTACACGTTTGCTTCTTAAACTGTTATTTCATGATGAAATTAAAAATGTGTCCATTGGTGAAACCTTTTCAATATGTTGCCTTGACTTCGGCTGCATTGACTTTTGCATCATCATTTTAAATTCTTGTACAGGTATATCGGTAATGTTTGATAGCAAATACTAACTGGATGTAATACATGAAGTGTGTGCCCTAATGAACGTTACATAGCTAATGTGACTGACGTATTACCAGTACTCAGGTTATGTACACAACTATTTAGGAGTTATGTGGAATTATCTTTATTTCCATATTGAAGTGAATTATGACAGCAACTACTTTGATTACCTGTAAACTTTGAAAATGTGAATGTGAAATACTAATCATTAATATTTACAACAGAATTTCAGAGTTTACTGGTTACATTTTGTATAATGTATACGTATGTTTTATAGAAAGAGGTAGATAATTTTGACTTGTACTTGCATGCTGAGAAAGTGTGTGCACTCCTGATATACATGTACACTAAGTCCCCTACTAACGAACATCCGACGTGCGAACATTCGGAGATACGAACACAAGCCGACTGGTCTATATTTTCATGTGTTTTGCCTTGGTACTGGTACATGCTTGACCAGCAGAGGGCACTGTGACACTGCTACTGGGACCAACAGATACAGGAAGACAAAAGTTTTATGATACAACCCGGACAGAGCGTGTGATTAAAGTTTATGAAGAGGTAATGGGCCTGCTTAATTCTACAGCACCCACAGAACACTACCTCTTTTAGAAGAGTCTAACGATGACAACCATTTGTCCTTTTTTTCCCCAATATCTCCTCCTCCTCCACCACAACCAACGACGTATGCTCGACCACTCCTCTTCAAAAGGTAAATAACATTTATCAGTACGTATTATTATATAATTTTTATTATTATTGTCTTTTTTCATTAATTATCCTCGTTTAATATTACTACTGCATCCAAACTCATATTTACATACATATGCATATACTGTATATGTATAAACGTACATGTAATACCTATATAATTGGTAATATTACCTTTTCCCCTACTTAAGAACAATTCGACTTAAGAACAGTCGTCTGGAACCAATTGTGTTCGTTAGTTGGGTACTTAGTGTATATACGTACAGAAATACGTATGCATTTTTTTTTTCAAATAAATATAGTAAATATATATACTTTCTATATTTATAGTAGTAGGTAGAACTTTGGGACTTGGTCATTTTAAAAGTAGCTCGCAGGCTAAAAAAGTGTGAGCACCCCTGTGCTAAAGGTATCTGAATGCAACATCCATAGGTTACAAAGACAATGAGCGCAACATCTAATAATGTATCACATGATACATTCAACAGTAATAATGAATTAGTTTTATTTTTACAATATGCCGAGGGCCAAAATGCGGGGGAACAATCTGGACACCCCTGACATAAATACATTATAGTAGGCTACTGCATTAAAAGATACCCTGAAAGCCTAACAGTGCAAACTACGGCCCAATAAGCAACAACTGATGTTACCCAGATTAATTCTAACAGAAAAATACTGTCCAAATAAACACACAGTGTTTTCAGAAGGCCAAAACAATTGTACAAAAAGTACAATATTCCCTGATCCATCACATGTAGTACCAAAATATAATAAGACTTAAAGTTTCACTGTATAATGCAATATGTCATGTGACAATATGGATGTCCATAAGTCTGGTACCTTTATACTCATATCCACAGACTCTCCCAGACTGTCCACAGAGTCTCTGTAGGTCTGAATATAGCCCACACTCAAGGCTGTCATCTGGTAAGAGAAGCAGAAAGAGGCATCATGTAACGCCATGTAATTCAATACAATTGAATTTTATTTATATAGCGTCAAATCACAGTAAAGGTTATCTCAAGGCACTTTACACATGAGGTCAGTCTATGATCACGCTCCTCAGAAATGAAAAGAGAAACCAACTGAGCCCAACAGAACCCAGGCTCTGTGGGGCACTTGTCTGTCTACTGGTTGGGTTTGGATAGACAAATAGAGTACAGGGATAGATGGTAGATCAAGTGAGAAAACAGAAGTCTTTGTCCAGGGAACAAGGAGGCGTATCAGGACAAACGGGCCATTCGGAGAGAAAAGGGGTTTGTCTAACTACCGTATTTTCTGTAAGTCACACTTTTTTTTTTTCATGGTTTGGCTGGTCCTGCGACTTGTACTCCAGAGCGAGTGATACATGTTTTTTTTTCCCACTGACAGCCACAAAAGGGCATTCTAGGCTTGTGTGCCAGTATCTGCTACTCCTGTCTCTTCTGTACCATTGAAAATTTACAATGTAAACATCAACTTATAAAGACAACTGAGTGGCTATCCACACGAAAACTTTTTCAGGTCAACACGGCAAAGTATTTTATCATTTCAGCCTCTCATCAACACGGGAAAACAGCGTTCTGGGTGACCTGAAAAGGTATTTTTTGAAAACGGCTTCCAGAGTGCGCGTTGATACAGGCAATACAAGAACGATGACATCACCGACCCACCACCGCCTCGTCGCCGTCATGTGACCAGAAGTGAGCTCTGACCACAAGCCAACATACTGTAATATCTGAATATTTCCACTTCTAGTAAGCGGAAGACGTCTGACTTATGCTCCTCCGTTCTTTCTTGTATGGTTTGGCGTCTCACGTGGTTCCGTATGCGTGCATGTTCACAGCGCCATACGAGGCTTATAAAGACTGAGAAAGACGGAAAACAAATGCCCCCAAAAAGAAAATCATATTCTGCAGATTACAAGCTGCAAGAAAGCGGTAATCAAGCAGCAGGAAGAAAGTTTGGAGTAAACGAGAAACTTGTGAGGGATTGGCAAAAAGCGGAGGATACTCAAACTACAATGAAGAAAACAAACAGAGCTAATCATGAGCTAAAGGCTAGATGGCCACAGCTAGAGGAACAAGTTTACAAATGGGTGCTTGAACAACGTGCTGCCGGGAGAGGCTCGTCAACAGTGCAGTTCCGTCTCCACATCCAGGTACTGTAGGTGCAATGGCGATGAATATACAGTAGATGACGTTGCGGGTTGTTTAGGCTATAGTTATCTGAATAACTACATGTTATGTTAACATACCACCTATTCATGTTACATTAACATACGCCTATTTAACCTGTTGCTCACCATTTTATTTTTATTACTATAACTTGCCTTTCAAGATGAAATGTCTGTTCTTGGTCCCTGATTTTAAAATAAAATAAATTCTCCCCCCAAAATGCGACTTATAGTCCAGTGCAACTTATATGGTTTTTTTTGTCCTCTTCATTATGCATTTTAGGCTGGTGCGACTTGTACTCCCAAGTGACTTATAGTCCGGAAGCATACGGTATATGCTTTGGTAAAAAGGTGAGTTTTGAGTTTACTTTTAAATAGAGAGGATGTCTGCTCCCCGGATTGAGTCGGGGAGATGGTTCCATAACAGAGGAGACTCTACCTGCCATTCTACTTTTAAAACTTTAAGGAGTTGCAGTGTGTTTACTTTTTGGGAGCACAGTGTTCGGTGTATGCGGTTCTTGACACTTGTTGTATTTGGGAACTAAAGGAAAGATGCTGATAAAAGATGTTTTGTGTAGGAACACAAAAACCACACACAAACAGTAAAGTCACCGTTTTGTGAAGACCTACATTCTGGATGGTTCCATTGAGGCTGCGCATCATCATTTCCACACTGTGTGCCACTTCCTGGGTGTGCCTCTGCAGGTCCACCAAGACGGTAGGATCAATGGGCGGGATATCTGCTGGTCTCCGTGACAATCCTCTACTGTGGTAGATGGGACCTGAACAGTCGGCTGGGAAAACACAATCCAGAGATTAGATGGAGAAAATATGAATATGGAGCATTGTATTGTAATTATGACTGCATCCCATTTGGTGAGCAAATTGCTTGGGGCCTGGATTATCTGCACCCTCTGCTGTTGCCGCTCAGTACTTTAGTACTGTTTACCCAACAATAATTGGAAATACTGTACATGCATTTACCATGCTGACTACTAATTGTTTCCAGAAACAATACAATCACATTAGATAACAGCACTTTAACAATATTTTTACCCTCACATTACTAAATTTAAAAAAATAAAAATATGAAATAGGGGTGCAACGATTCAATTCAATTCAATTCAATTTATATAGTTTATATATTTATATTATTTTATTTATATTTATATTTTTATAAATCACAACAGCAGTTATCGCATGACACTTTACACATCAAGGTCACATTCATAAATGAAAACAGAGATCCAACTGAAACCTCACATGAGCAAGCACTTGGCAACAGAGGTAAGAAAAACTCCCTCTGGAGAAGAAACCTTGAACAGAACCCAGACTCTGTGGGGTGGGTGTCTGTCTCGACCGGTTGGATTGAGATATAAAAAATAGAGTAGAGGGATAGGTGGTAGATCAAGCCAGAGGTCTTAGTCTTAGACCAAGGAACATAGAGGAGTGTCTCTGCATATCAGCATAACAGGGGTCAGTTCTAACTATATGCTAGCAAAGAGCTAAGTTTTGAGTTGACTTTTAAATAGAGAGAGGGTGTCTGCTCCCCGGATTGAGTAGGGGAGATGGCTCCATAACAGAGGAGCCTGATGACTAAAGGCTCTAAATCCCACTCTACTTCTAAGAATTATAGGAGTGGCAAGTAATTGTAAATTCTGGGAGTGTAGTGTTCTCCTGGGTTGATGGGGTTCTAGGAGATCTTTGAGATATACTGGTACCTGACCGTGTAGTGCTTAATATGTAAGGAGGAGAATTTTACACTCAATTCTATGAGATATAATATCTTCTTCTGGTTCCGGATAAGACTCGTGCAGCAGTATTTTGGTCTAACTGAAGGGTCTTTCAAGATTTCTCAGGGCAACCTATTAAAAGAGAGTTACAATAATCCAACCTGGAGGCCACAGAAGCATGAACAAGTTTTTCTGCATCTGGTAGAGGCAGACACTTTCTGATTTTCTTCATGTTTCATAAATGGAAAAACCCTTATCGTATTTGGGAACTAAAGGAAACGTCCTGATTGAAGATGGCACCAAGGTTTCTGACACTATTGTGGGGGGTGAGTGCAAGACCATCTAGGGCAGTAATATTATTTGCAATCTTGTCTCCGAGGCGCTGGGAACCAATGACTACGATTTCAGTCTTAACGAAGTTTAACAGTAAAAACATCCAGTTCTTTATGTCGTTAAGAAACTCCTGGAGTTGGGACAGCTGACTAGTTTGGTAAGCTTTCATTGATAAGTACAGCTGTGTGTCATCTGCATAGCAGTGGAAGTTAATGGAGTGTTTTCTAATGGTATTGCCCAAGGGGGACATAGAAAGGCTGAACAATACATGTCCTAGCACAGAACCCTGTGGGATGCCATGACTGACCGTCACATGTCTGAATTCTTTATTACTAATGGATAAAAACTGCAGGTTATCTGACAAGTAGGACTAAAACCATTTTAATGCAGTTCCTTTCATGCCAAGGGCATGCTCTAATCTCCATATTAGGATTTGGTGATCAATTCTGTCGAATGCTGCTGCAAAGTCTAATAAAACTAATACTAAAACGAGGAGGTCGTTCGTAATTTTCACGAGCGCTTTCTGTACTGTGGTGCATCCTAAATCCTGTCTGAAAGACCTCAAGTAGATGATTGTTTTGAAGGAAATGGTATAACTGATTGGCAACTGCATTCTTTATGATCTTGGAGAAAATGGAAGGTTGGATATTGGTCTGTAATTAGCTAAGACGTGGATCAAGGTTAGGTTTTTTTAAGAAGCGGTTTGATTACAGCCACTTTGAATGCTTGTGGTACGTAGCCTGTCACTAGCGACATATTGATTATTTTGAGTAAAAACTGGCCACCATGTTGGAGGGATGTACAACATCAGTTAATGGGGGAGGTGGTTTATTTAGTGTCAAATAGTGGCAATTTTACTGTCAAAAAAATGACATGAAATCATCACTGCTAAGAGTGGTAGGGTTGGATGGGTTCATGGTGCTACGACACTTTGTTAATGTAGCCACAGTGCTGGAGAGGAATTTTTGGTTATTTTTGCTTTGTTCAATTAAAGATGAGTAGTAAGCTGTTCTGGCATTACACAGGGCCTTTATATAATTTTTAAGGTTCTCTTTCCAGGCTGAACGATTTTGTTGTGAGTGGGTGGAACGCCATTTTCTTTCAAAATGTTGTATTTTACGTTTCAGCTCATGGGTATGGGGATCTTACCATGGGGCAGATTTCTTTGGGTTCCTCTTTTTTAGTTTTAACGGGGCGACAGAGTTGAGAGTTTCCCGTAGGAGGGAGGTAGTGCTATCTACAAGCTCATCAATCTGTGTTTGACTATAATTAGTATTTATTCGGTTAATGAAGGGCAGTGAGTTGAGGAGGGGGGCAATAGTATCTTTGAATTTATTGATACTGTTATCTGATAGGCATCTGGTAAGTATGGTTTTGTCTACTAGTGTGTAGTTATCTATTTGGAATTCAAATGTGATTAGAAAATGGTCAGACAGAACAGGATTTTGTGGAAATATTGTTAAGTGTTTACAACAATACCATATGTCAGGACGAGATCAAGCGTGTGATTATGACAGTGGGTAACTTCACCCACTACCTGGGAGAACCCAGTTGCATCTAATAGTGAAGGAAATGAGGAGGCTAGGCTGTCCATGTTTGCGTCCGTCTGAATGTTAAAGTCATCCACTATGATTATTTTATCTATACCGGGGCGAGCAAACTTTTTGACTCGCAGGCCACATTGGGTTAAAAATTTGTACGAGGAGCTGTCTATATATAGGTGGTCATCAAACAGTACAATGTACTTACGGTGCACCAAAACGAAAACAACACATCCACAGCAAGTTAACGCATCACATAAATCAACTGCTATTTCTACGTGGGTGATATGTTTAGCGCTTAGTTGCTGTTTATCACCCAGCAAGGCATGCTGGGTAGCCTTGTGATAACAACAAAAATATGAACTACTATCAAGAGTATGATAATGTCCCTCCTTGTTTATTTGGCTGATGACCTCCTGAACATATTTTGCAATCAACCAAAAATGCGACAAACACGGCAAAATGTTGGGAGAGAGTACCACAAGCTACCAAGAATGCCTTGTGGCGGGAATATATGGATGCAATTTTGGCATGTGTATTGTGGTATACTGTTGTATACCAGTATTGTGGTATACTGGTAAAGTTGAGTCAAAGATGGCTTCTACTCCTTCTCCTCAACCAGATTCTCTGGGCTTGTGGAAGTTAATGTGAATGGGAGGAGTGGATTCATTTAAGCTAACGTATTCTTTCGAGTATAAAAGGTATCAATTTATAGGGCCGGAGAACAGACAGTCTCAATAAGATTATTATTAACTATATTTACAAAATTTATTTTTAATCAATTAATTTAATTTATTAATTCATAAAACAAATCCTGCAGGGGGCGCTGTCAGAGGAGAGCAGTGCATGACGTGGTAGCTAGAGAGAGGAGGGGGCGTGGCTAGCCGAAGTAAACAGTTAGTTCAGGTGGCTTTGTATGGCAAACTGAAGGTTAGCTGGTAGCATGTAGCGTCCTTTGTGGTTTGGATGGATACAATCTTGCTTATACACAGAGAAGCGGTTCCAAAACAGATTGAAGAGGTCTAGAACGGCAATATGTCGAGTTATGCAGGCGGACAGAAGCCAGGTGTTCAGACTCAGAATTCTGGAGAAGCGTTCGGTAGTGATGGGTCCAGGAACACCGATGCATCGGTGCATGTGTCGAACTCAAAGAGCGAAGCCCCGTGTCGGTGCGCGTATCGCTTTAAGAAAAAGTTGCCGATACAGTTGATACAATTTTCCAAGAATAATATAATATGAGGAAAAATAATGTCATTTTAGCAGCAAAAAGTTGAAATATTGAAGAAAAAAGATCTTTTTTTTTTTAAGTCGTAATATTATGAGAAACAAAATTTTTGGAAAATTACATTGCGGAAAAAGTTACGTCACAAGAATAAAGTCAAAATATTATGGGAATAAAGTCATAATTACAAAAAAAAAAATTACAAGCAGATAGCTGAAATAGTTGGAAAATTTTTTAAAAAACTGAAAAAACAGCTGTAATTTTACAAGAATAAAGTCAAAATAAAGAGAAAAAAAGTGTATTCTAACGAGAAGAAAATTCGTAATTTCACGAGAATAAACTCTTACTTTTATGAGAAAAAATGTCATTTTAGTTGCACAGAGTTGAAATATAAAAAAAATACATATATTTTATTTTCAAAAGTTTTAAAATGATGAGAAACAAACAAAACAGAATCCAAGTTGTAATTTTTGGAATATTAGGCTGGGGAAAAAGTTATAATGTTATGGCACTAAAGTCAAAATATTATGAGAATACAGTAGTTATATTACGAAAAGAAAAATTTACGAAGATTATTTAAGAAAAGAGGTGACACGAGACATGAGTTCACGAGACGAGACAATACACGAGATTGGGTCTACGAAATTAGATGACATTTTAACATTACTTTTAAGAAAAGTACAATGAAAAAAATATGACAATACAATTCAATCTACTAATTTAATTTCTATTATGTTACACTCTTCTGCACTTCGTGTATGCTATGGGCCCCATCTCCACCCACCGAGACAAAGAGACTGTATGACTGACAAAAGGGCTTACGCCATTGAAGCCCTTGTTCTTTAAAGCCAATTTGCACCAATGCACAGATTGAAACCTCTTCCTGTCTGTTTGGAGGCGAGAGCCGAGGAAAAGAGACACGCATGCACATGGCAAAATATTGAGGCCGACAAAATGATCAAGTTCATTTTCATTTATTGTGTGATGTGATTAATTAATGTATTTATTATTGTCCCAGGCCGAGTGCCCACGAGACTTTTTTTTTCTGAACGTGAAATCTAGTCACGTTTTAATCTTGCCAGATCTTGTGAAGATTTTGCTGAAATATAAATTTTTAACTGCAAAAATGGGAAAAAAAAGAGCAAAGAGTAAAGTTGATACTAATACTACGCTTTTTCATTTCCATCACAAAGCTGAGATGCAGTTTTTTCTTGGCCCTTTCATCCTTTCATTTTTCATGTTCATTTTTTAATATCCTCTCACTAGAAAAAGTTTGGACACCCCTGATCTATATCAATAAAGTAATTGACTCTTACAATATAAACAGATAGCTGGTAGCTAACAAAGGCCAGTGAGTGTAACCTCTTCCTATTAGGTTTCAAGCAGCAGTGGGACTGTTAAGTCTGACTCAACCGTCTTAAATGAATGAACAGGAAGACAACTTCCACATCTTCCTGTGTTTAAAGCAGTAGGCCAGTTTAATCCAGGAGGGTTTATGTCTAGAGTGAAGATGGGCAGCTGTGTGTTTAATGAGGCAGAAATGTGAGAAAGGTAGGAGGGAGAGTGATGCCTCGACACATTAATTATTCAGCTAAGAATATCACTGAGAGGAGAAAGTGAAGAAGCCGGATGGGATTCAGCCGATATAGCAAGGATTTTCTTGTAACATGTTTCTACAATTAATATGCTATGCTTCAAAATGCATTTAACAACTCAAAAATATGCATAAAAGCCAATTTAAAAAAACATAATACCATCACCTATCTCACCTTAAAACATAGTTAATAGTTACCACGCTTAGCTCCACTGCACTTTTAAAGACAATCTTAAAATGAGATGAGATGGCACGGACTCAAAAGTGCTGCTGTACTGCAGGGTGAGGCAGACATCAAGTCTTCTAACAGGAGGACAATGAGATCACTAGCTAAAGATAGCACAAAGACTCATTACAAAGATCATTACTGGTAATTGTGTGCACAAGTCGTAGGCTATGCATTTGGGATCAGTACAGAGTTTTTCTGCACCTCTTCAAGGCCCCGCAGATAGGAAAGACATGCATGTTACTGTCTGACACACTGCACATTCACCACCGCAACCGATAAAAAGTGTATCTATTAGAGGCCCCTGACCCCATAATACATGGACTATTAGCTTGCGACGCATGCTTAGCAGATGACGAGCTTTCACTTTATATAGAAGCCACTCTTTTTCTCACAAGAATATTCTCAGATTTTGTACCAAAAAAAGGAATGCGCTACATTGACTTGTTTCTGAGTCTTTGATTAAAGGAAAATAATAACAGATAATGACGAAATTATGAAATGTGTGATTGTAGCTGACCACAATCTATGTAGTATGCCACTGGACGTTCTCTGAAAATGAACATGCACATGCACATGTGCAGTATTACTGGAAACTGATGAATTAGTTACACCTTGGCAGAAAACCATCACACATTTTGTCAAATTAACAAAGGAGATCATAAAATTGCAAGCCTATTTTGAGATGTCAGGTAGCATGCTTAAAAAAAAAAAAAAAAAAGTGTCATGTTATGACATTATGTTATTTATAGTTCCAGTCATACGGTTGCTTACTCACGCAGTAGTGTGAGCTAGTGGCCGCATGGTGGACAAGTGGTTAGCATGTTGGCATCAAAAGCAGGAGATTGAGGGTTCCAATCTCTGCCTGGGCATCTCTGTGTGGAGCATTTTTCTCCATGTGGGGGTTTTCTCTGAGTACTCCGGCTTCCTCCCACATTCCAAAAACATGAATGTTAGGCATAATAATTGTATACTATAAATAGTACATAGGTGTGAATGGTTGTTTGTTGTCTAATAGTAAACTCAAAACTGACCTTTTTGCTAAAGCATATAGTTAGACCGACCCCTTTCTCCTGACACGCCTCCTTGTCCCTTGGACGAAGATAAAGACGCTCCTATTTTCTCACTTGACATACCATCTATCCCTCTACTCTATTTTTCTTTTTTTAATATCTTAACCCAACCGGTCGAGACAGACAGCTAACCCACAGAGCCTGGGGTCTGTTCAAGGTTTCTTCCCCAGAGGCAGTTTTTCCTTGCCTCTGTCGGCAAACGCTTGCTCATGTGGGGTTCAGTTGGTTTCTCTTTTCATTTATGAGGTGCATGATCATAGATAAAGCTTATGTGTAAAGTGCCGTGAGACTTTTTTTGTGAATTGGCGCTATATAAATAAAATTGCCTGTCTATATGTGCCCTGTCATTGACTGGTGACAGGATGTACCACGCCTCAGTAGTACATCAGTATAGAAAATTGCAGAACTTTTTTTTTTTTCCACTATTTCCAACTAAATTCTGGTGAGCAGCTAAAAGAAAAATAACTTGTTAGTTCACTCTGGTACTCACAATCACTGCAGTCCAGACTCGGCTTGGAGCTCATCTTGATCTTCTGCTCTAGGTTCTTGGTGATGAAGTTCGTCAGGTCTCCATCATGGCTGACCGTGCCCTCCAGCTCGAGGGCCGAGGAGATCGTTGCCCGTCTTCCCTCGGACTGCCCCCCTTTGCCTGCTCCACGGGCCCCCGCTCCACCTGTTGACAAGTGTAACCAACACACAAGGTCTGTTCAATTACAATGTATCCCACATATTCACAATTCTGCATTTGCAATTCAGTAAATTCGTGCATTTTTTTAATTAAAAAAAATACTTTTATTTGTGGGAAAACCTGCCCATTTGTGCTTTTTGGCTCCAAAAATAGACAGTTTTCTTTGGCAGAGACCTCTTCTCATATGCCCCAAGTTGGTAATAGTTTATAAATATGTGATAGTAAAACATGAAATGTACTGCATTAGATACAAATCTTGGCACATCAGCGCCACTGTCAACCTCCACACGCTTGGCTGATCTCATCCAGGCTCTTGCTGTCCTGCATCCCTCGGACGTTGCGGACCCATACCTGGGCCATGACGTGCGGGGGGCAGGGGGCATCATCTGAGGGGAGAAGAGGAGGTGGCGGCGAGGAGGATGAGGTGGAGGTGCTAGGACCTGGCGCTGAGGAGGAGTAGTGACGTAAAGACTGGAGGGTCAACCGAGAAGGGAGAAAAAGTGAAATTAGCTGGTCACATTTGAAAAAAAAATTATCACTTGCACTGACACTGACAAAAACACTGGGGGGAAAAGAAAAACAAAAAAATGTATGGTCATAGACAACCATAACGCATCTCACTAGGGGCCTGTACTATGAAGCGGAATTTCTCCTCCTCCTGGATGGGCTTGAGGATATGCCGTACTACGAAGCTAGTTCACTTTTTAAGAGGATACATGGCCACGGTAACTCATACGCCGGAGCGTACCTGCTCAAGAGCAGGATAGGTTTTGAGATACAAGATAAGAGCCAAAAACAGTATCGCCCACTGACCAATAAGAGACCACAACCTATAAAAGCCCCGCCCACTCACCAATTATCCATCCATTTTCTATGCCGCTTATCCTCATTAGTGTCGCGGGGGTATGCTGGAGCCTATCCCAGATGACTTTGGGCGAGAGGCTGGTCTGGTCGCCAGCCAATGGCAGGGCACATATAGACAAATAACCATTCACACTCACATTCATACTTATGGACAATTTAGAGTCTTTAATTAAGCTAACATGCATGTTTTTGGAATGTGGGAGGAAACCGGAGTACCCAGAGAAAACGCACGCGCACACACAGGGAGAACATGCAAACTCCACACTGAGATGCCCAAGCAGAACCGAGGTCTTCACGTTCTCCTCACTGTGTGACCAACATGCGGCCACTCACCAATCAGTTGTGTGAAAATTACCGCACGACCACACCGATTCAGCCCAGATAGTATGACTAATTCAGGCTTTAAAAGCAAGGATTTGACAAGACTGGGCTGCAAAACCCATTTAGTTTTCACCAAAACTTGGAAACAGCTTCTGGGGTTGTATGTTAAAGTGACACGCTGTGCTTGCAGTGACCATAAAAAGGACAGACACTAGTTTCCTTTTCGAGTATTTTCTTTTCTTTTTTCTTTTACAGATGCAGTATCTGTTGTGTTGTTTCTGTTAACAAAACTGAAATGAAACTCAGATCTCTTCCATTTGTCGCTCCTCATTACTGCTGTCTTGGCAGCTCATAAGCTTCTCTGAATTTCAGTGCTGCAGGGTATTTATTTTTTTTTATTTATTATTATTTTATATTTCTGTTAGCTCCATCAATGTACATGTCATTTAAGTGTGACCACTACCACGGACACACTTAAGCATCGTACTCATATGACGTAACTTACAGCTTTAAATATTTTAATATTTCATTTTTATTTGCTCCAATGCTCACCTGACACCACCCAGGTTGCAGCCGAAAAAAGTAAACAAAAACAGTCAACTACAGCAATTAAATAAAGTACTGTAGTAGTTCATTCTGCATGTACAGTGTGTCAATGTGTGCCGTTAATGACGTGGCAAACTTACGCATTTAGTTGGTGCCAGTCTTCCTTCCTGCATTCAGCACCTGCAGTCATGTTTCATCTTCACATTTAATATCATGGTTCCTCCTGAGTGAAGTTAGCTGCTGTGCTGCCAGTAGATTGTTCATGTTTGTGATTGGTCATCTGCTGCTAACCCCTTGTACGTGACCGCACTCACGACAAGCCTAGAAAATCCTGACTTGACTAATCAAGCTGGTATCCAGCTTCGTAGTACCACTTATCCCACACCTTGAATGTTTGGATTAATTGGATAAGTTAAGCATGATTCGTAGTACAGGCCTCAGGACTGCTCCAATTGTTCATGATACTATGTACTAGGGCTGGGAATCTCAGGGTAAATGCTGTCCACTCACCTCAACTTCTTTTCTCTCTCCAGCAACCTCAGTCCGCCACATCTTTTCATCCTCCTCCTTGTCCTGTTTCTCTTTCTCCTCCTCCTCTCCACTGTCAAAGTCTGTGGTAACAGGGCGTCCACTCCTATATAAAGAATGATTGGACGGCAAGTCCTGCTGCAGACCTGCAGGCCTACTCGAGTCTCCAGGACGGACTCCAACTGAGTAGTCTGCTGTGCATGAGTCTTCAGAGGTCGAGAGGGCCATCTCATGAGAGGGGTATAGAGACAAACTGCTTGTTCTCACATTGTCCTCCATTTCTGTGTCCAAAAAATGGCAATCTTGGACTGTTTTTTCTCCACCTAGGCGGTTCTCTGTGTGTCTGAGGTAGGTATCCTCTCTTGGAAAATCCTCTTTCCCTCCTACACATTTCACGACTGGAACATGAGGACCGTTTTCCGAACAAGGAAGTGTCGCTATTCCGTTTGCTGTTTCTGGCACTTCTGTGCCCACCACAGGGGAGAGACTCATCCCTCCACCTGCTGGAGGAAGGACAGTATGTTACAGTTGTAATATATGTACTATAGAAAGTACTTTCACCCACTTGCTAATGTATTATATACGACAATCATATCATATTAAATTACTTTGGATGTTTTCCTACCTAACAGTAACAACTGTAAAACTGAAACCGCCCAATTGTCAACAAAACGATTTAACAACGATTTATCATGCTCTTCGTGTAGTTATCAATACTTAATTCTAGTCTACTGTAATAGACAGTGTTGATTTTTTTTTTAGGTTTTTTATTTTACAGGTGCCAGTTGTTATTAAGCTAAGCACTATTTTAAATACTGCCAACTTTATTAGCACTAGCATGAAATCACATGACACAATATCCTCCGGCACGCACACAAGTAAAAAAAAAAACAAACAGGTGAAATAAAAACTACGATGAGTGAAAGAATAGCATTATTAGGAGGGAAACGTGAACACAAAAAAGTGACTGTTAATTGTAGAATATGTATATATACACACAATGTAGCCGCCCTGCTAGCTCCCTGCCTGTCAACCGTGGGTGCTGTTCAGTGAGCAGCTCTAGCTCAGCTGTCAAAGGCCTACACAACACAACCGTTTTAAAACTCGCCTTGGATTGCGGGACATACTTAGGTAAACAGTGCATTCTCTATAGCGTATATGACAATATTAAAACGTGTACATACCAATTCTGCACTCTATTCGACAGGGTAAACAATCACTCTCAGAGTTGACGCTGTCTTCAAAACAAAACTGTGACCAAACGTAAAGTCCCTTTGTAAAATGTTTCCCCGCGAAGAGACTCACGGTGGTTCCGCTTAAAACATGCAAACATGTTTCCGATTATATATGAATGGTGGTAAAACAGTTGAAAGAAGCAATACAACAAAATGTGTACTGAAATACATTTGAAAGCATTACACGTCAAAACGGTGATTTAAATAATTTCTCAGAGTTCCAAAACGGCGCAACATATGCACCGGAAGTGATTGAACCTGGAGTTCGACCCGGAAACACAGATGGCAGCGAAATGTTACTTTCTATGAATTTAACGCTGTTTGTTTACACTTTTCCAAATGTATAAGCAATATAAATATACTGACAGTATAACATTTCTGCCAGTACGAGCACAGTTTTAATACAGAATAGTATTTACTACAGTACTTTACTGCTATTGTAAAAAACAGTGTACTGTGTAGTTCTTTTATTTTCTACTACTGTATTACAACCAACGACCTTATAGTGTCTTTGATTATGACTGCTTAGGGGGTACTCTGCAAAAGTGGCTCAACTGACCCAGGTTTTGTGCTCAAGATGCAACTCAACAAAACCTAAATTCCACAAACAAAATTGAACGGTACTTCAACGGTGGTTATCAACCTACGTTGTGAAGTCTGGTTTTCGGCTTTGTGTTAAGCGTGCGTTCACGTGAAAGGCGCCGTTTGACATATTATTCTGCTTCCGCTCCAAAATGTAGTCATCCCGGATGGTGTATTTTACAAAAAATGAGCAAGTAATTACTATGGAGGGTTACGAAGAGTTCCCAAAAGCTTATGACTGCTAAAAGCAACATTGTCGCCGCCAATGGAGCGAGGGTGGACCGCTGGCATGCCAGCATGCAGCGTGTGAATGCATAAGTTAACACTAATTACTACACTAATTATACTCTACTAGTCTTTTGATTTATAGACACTCAACATTGCACAACTTTGACATATTAACAGTTATTTTAAAAAGTAAATAAATTGGAGCAACAACTTTCATTTTTCACGTTATATTTCCATGAAATATTTTAAATTGCTGTATCTCGTTGTGACCACTAGATGGCAGTGTTCTGCGAGTGACGTGTTTTGTGGTGACTTTTAACATGTTTTCCTTTTTATAATAAAACAAGTGTTTTGTTCCAGTTGATTGCTGCCTCAGAGTGTTTATTCCTCCATAAAATATTGAAATAAAAGAAGACTAACTGGTTGAAAACTCACGCAAGGACTCCGGTGATATTTACATTTGCTTGCATGAATTAGTATTTCATGTTGCATTTTATTCCTTGTGCTCACGTGATCATATCTAGCGTACTCCCTCAGCTGATACTCTATCTCTCTTATAGATGGATAATACAGTATCATTAGGGAATGCCCTTTTTTCCCTTTTTCTCCATGTCCCCAATAATAGTGACACCATCTCCGAATTAGGTAAACGGTGAAACAGTGGCACTTTATCCCATTTTAAGAAGAAAGCCTTATGAGTTTAGTGTAAGTTACCATGGTGATACAGCTGCTTAAACGAGAGCTACCTTCAAGTCCGGCTTTACACTCAACACATCTCGCTGACCCAAAAAACTTGCTTCCCGCTGTGTCGTCCCCCAAGTTTCCTCCGCTGTATGGAACTTCTTCGTTGGTATTGTTATTTTGGCATTCACTCACGGGTGACCCCTAGTGGCAAAACAACCCGTACCCCCAAATGAACAATACAGTCAAACTTGTCTATAGCGGCCACTAGAGGGAGTCTGCAAAAGTGGCCGCTATAGACAGGTGACCTCTATAGACAGGTTGGCGTCCAGTTTGAATGTTGACCAGTAGAGGAAAAAAAGGGGGAAAAAATAATAATAATAATGTTGACCAGTAGATGGCACTGCGGACTGCTGATAAAAGTTGTACTGCACTACTCGGCTTGTTATTATCATGGTTCATGGTTTTAATCCTGAACATGCATGAGTCAAACAGTAGCACATCACATAGTACAATTCACAATTTTGCATGTCCAAAAAGGAGTAGGAAGAAGCAAAGCTTATTTAATCCTACCTCTCATCAGTTTCACATCAGTTGCAATACATTTATTCACCTCTTGTTCTTCCAAGTGTACTTTGTAGGTCTACATGACAATGTAGTGCAATCATAGCCAAGGTTTTTACTTACTAAAAGGAAGCTAGAGGCTTAATAATAACTGATAACTGATAAAATACTTCGGTTAAGTACAACCGAACTCAGTTTTGCTCCCGCTGCCGCATGCATGCTAGCATATGTTTTTTTTTTATTGTAGCATCGCTGGGAGCACGTCCTGTTCCCAGCCTACTTTGCGGTAATGTTTTGGTGCAAATGCTCTTAAAGTTACATGTTTGACCAGGAAATAGCAAGCTCAAAAGAAGACGGCTTTTTTATGTGGAACAACTGACAGTTTGTGTGGATCTTGTGAATGATTGTGACTGAGCTAGGACTCAGTAATTAAAGTCTACACACGACGCCTTCATTGATTGAAAAACAAAACTTTTTCGTGCATGAAGCTTCTACTTGAGTTGGTAATTTGGCCGCTATATGCAGTCAGATATTGACCAAGGGAGACAAAATGGGTGGCTGCTGGCTGCGTTGGACAGGTGACTGCTATACACAGGGTCTACAACATGTAAATTTGCTGGGGGGGATTTTTCAGTGGCTGCTATAGGCAGGTGGCCATTCTATAAAGGTGGCCACTAAGACAGGTTTGACTGTATTTGATCGAATTAGCCAAGAAATTATGGAATCGTAAATATTGTCCATTACAAATGTAATTCCATAAAAAAAACTTTTCCTAAAATAAACACATAAAATAATTATATGACGTTCAAGTAAAGTTGACATGTAACCCCCCCTCCCCCCCACACACACTTTTATCATGTGTACGTGAAATGTAATCACATTTAAATAATTTTACAACTAGATCTTGAGATAACATTCTTGGGATGTTAATCATGAATGTGTTCATAAGTGGTGCATATTTTCTGTCTGTGATATTTACATAACCGGGTACTCCGGTTTCCTCCCACATTCCAAAAACATGCATGTTAGGTTAATTGGTGACTCTAAATTGTCCATAGGTATGAATGTGAGTGTGAATGGTTGTTTGTCTATATGTGCCCTGCCATTGGCTGGCGACCAGTCCAGGGTGTACCCCGCCTGTCGCCCGACGTCAGCTGGGATAGGCTCCAGCATGCCCCCGCGACCCTAATGAGGAAGAAGCGGTATAGAAAATGGATGGATGGATGATCTACTAATTCTAATTTTAAATATATTCAGCTCGCATTTTTTTTTTGAGGGGAGAAAAAACCTTATTCTTTATCTACTTATTATGTTATTATTTTCTTATTATTACATTTTCATTACCTTGTATTTCCAAACGTCAATTGTACATTGATTTAGAAAGCGTTCATTCAAGTAATAATGCAGTACTACAATGTGACCACTGTGTGGCAGTACTGACACAGCACATGCAATAACTTTTAAAAATACAGACGCGCCACTTTACTATTGTATTATGACAAAAACGGACAATTCTCACTTTACAGCAACAAGATGATAAATCACACTGTTTTATAAGATAAATATGTCAAATGCAGCATTTTGGGGTGGTAATTATTGGAGAGAAATGTTTGCACTCAGCTTCTCCTTCTGTACAGTTTAGTGCATCACTGTTTGTGCCATAGCTAGGATGACATCATTCCAGTGTGATTGATTAGAATGCAATGGCACAATAACTTCAACCTTGCAATATACGGAACTGATGATTGGCTGTTGAGTCCCAAAATAAGAGGTGTAAATAATAATTATAGCCATAAACTCCCCCTTATGTGACATAGCAAGTATGGCTGCCTTAATAACTTCCATCAGCTCCTTGAAATAAGTTACATGTGTGCACACCATAAATCAGACTGAATGACATCATTTGTGATCCAAGTAGAGTGGAAAGCAGGCGTAGAGCAGCTTGGCACATCGTGCAGCCTGGGCCTGCGTCTGTGGTCACCCTGACTGAAGACGAGGAGGATGTCACCACATGTGAAGGCCTTGTGATAATGTTTAATGTAACCCAGCTGTCTGTATGAGAGAACACCAAGAACCACTCGATCCCATTTGCTCTCTTTCCAGTTCTCTGACAAGCCTCAAAAGCCTGCGACTATTAACCAAACACAATTAGAGCTCTCAAATAGGACCAATAAATCATTTTTCACAGTTCCACCCCGCCAAAAAACTATCAATGGCCAAGTTTGCAGCATGGAAGGAAGGTTGAAGAAAGCGTTTAAGACCACAATTGGTTTTTAAGAACACCATCAACATGTGATTAAAGTGTGGACTTACAGCTTTGATTTAAAAGGTTTCATTAAAATATGGAATTTACAATCCAGAAATTAAGGACAATTGGTATCACTGTTAATATAAACCTCAGTTCTAATTTTACTTTTTATTGATTTTATTAATTTATGTAAGTCAATTACACATAATTGACACTTTATTTTATTTTTAAATACATTTTAATTAAAAATAAAAAAAAATTGTTAATTGAATGTGAATTGTATGTGAAATTAAAATATAAATTCAAGTTAAAATAAGGGTTTTTTTTTAATGTAAAGCGCATTTGGGTCTGATTTTTATTTGATTTTATCATGAAAAACACATTTATATTGTACCACGGTGAAAAGGAAGACAATTTCATAAAGTCAAATAAGTCATTCAAATTGTAATTATATGTGACATCAATGGGTTTTTTTTATTATTTGTGAAATATTTTTTGTATTCAACCTATTTATGTCGTTCTTAATCAATTTACTTATGTATTCAATGGCAGATTTCTTTATTTAATGTCCGTGAAAAATAAAATTCTTAATCGCTTTTGGCAAGTGTGAATTCAAAAAAGCATTTTCTATTTTAAAATAATGCAATATTCCAACAAAAAAATATATTAAACCTTTTGAGTGCAGGTTCTCTTGGGGGCAAATAAAAATAAAAATGTGAAGACGTGAAATTATTTGTCTGTTTTTAAATGTTTTATTCACAATAGAAGCGTTCCTCCCCCTGCCCCAGAATGCTGCTGGTCCAGTCCAGTCCAGTCCAGTCAAGTCCAGTCCCAAACATAAAATGAAAGCATTCAGCTACTGACCGTACATTTAAATTCTTTTAACATGTGAGAAATCATCCCAGAAAACAGAAGATATTTTTAAAAATGTCTCTTTGCTTCCCTACGAGAAAACACAGTGCTTGTGTGCTGAATAAGTTTCCAGTTGGTGACCTCATTAAGAACTGGAAGCCTTTCCAAAACAGAGAAATAATTACCTTGGCAAAAAAAAGAGACGTTTGTTGGTTTAACACTTTTTAAAATTGGAGAAAAGTGCCACTGTAAATGATGTCATACCTCTCTGGGTTCCATCACAACAAGACTGCTTTATTTTTACAAAATGTACACTGGATGGATGACTAGCGATTTTGTTTCCTCCTCTGCCGGAAGGTTTTTTTTTTTTAATGTGTGAAGGAGTAAGAGAAACATGCATGTTCTGTACAAAGTCCACATCTTGGAAAGCCCTCTTGAAAAAGGTATTTTTCAATGCACCTTATTTAAGTGCCTTGAAATAATACTCCTCAGTACAAACAGTAAGACAGAAGTGCTTTCTGCTTGTGTTCTCACATTTAAATCCCTTTTAAAGAACCATAGCTCTTGTTTTTCCCCTGTAAGCCATTGTTGGATTTGATCTTCTGGCTCCTCAATTTAGGATAAAAAAAAAAATCAAGCATCCACAACACAGTCAATCACAGTCAAGCATGTCACCACTTTAAAGGTCCCATATTATACTATTTTCAACAAAGCCTCACAACAGCGTAATAGAAGTTGACTGGCAAAAATCTATCCGTGATGCTGGAATTTAGCTTAAAGGTGATTTTAGTAAGCCCTCCTGGGAACTCGGCATTGTGTGTGTCCGTAGCTTTAACACTAATGAACTGTGTTTGTCATCAGAGTGTGTCTCCAACAAGTGCTACTGTGCACTTTATCCACTATTCATTGTGCATAATAGATGCCACATATCACATACAGCAACGTAACATTAAGGAGTGGGACAGGAGGACACATACATTAGCAACACTGGCATCGCTATGTGAGTTACAGTGCTAACATTACACTCACATTTTAACAGCAACACCATGCTAGGTCAGCCTATTCACTGAAGAAAAACAAAATGATCAAACATACAAATCCCACATCTGTAGCTGACTGACGGATAGCTGGCAAAGCTCCAGGCTTTATTTTAAGATGTGAAGAGAAGCCTGCATATGCCTGTTTGAGCGCCTCTTCTTTCGAAAGTGGAGCAAACAAGTGAGGGAGAGGTTTTGAGATATTTTTCTCCCTTATGATGCTCATAAGCAGGCTCTAGGGACACATACTGTTCGAGCATCATTAAAAAGTCACTTTTTCATAATAGGAGACCTTTAAATATTTACATGGGCTTATGACTGCAAGACAAGAAACAATATAAGCAGCAATGTTCACCGTGATGGTGCTTACATTTTAGCGTTGCATCATACGCTCTATATGTGACCAAGCTAAACACTTCTGCTGTCCAGTCTGATTGTCTCTGATGAAAGTGTGGAAATGAGTTGAGAACATGCAAAATCACAATAATTGATCCTTGAAGGCAGCAAACACTTGGTGGAATTTGTACATGTGGAATATCTTTTTGTCCTTCATTCAGCTTGCCCACCATAACGTTTTGTCACCACCCTGCTGTACAAATGTTCTTGACACTGAAGTGTAATAAAAAGACAATAAGTGCATGCGGATGGCTTCTATTTACAATGTGTGTGTGTTTGTGTGTGGGTTTGTGTGTGCGTGGACATGTATGTGTGTGCAATGACACATTCAAGCGCTCCTTGGCGCCCTCTGCTGAGGCTTACTCCTGCTCTTCCTACCAGCTACCCTTCCTCCCCCTCCTCCCCTACCCCCACCATTCTTGTGCCTCTCCTTCTCCTTGTCGGCCTGCACCGCCATGTCGCTGTGGCGTCGGTGGTTGCGAGGCGGGCGGTACCCGAGAGCGCGGCAGTGCTGGCCCAGGTTCCTCGGGTGGACCAGCGCCATGGTGTCTCTGTGCCAAGGCTGGCCTCCGGCTGCACCCGGATGGGGAGAGCCTGACCAGGAAGTTATGAGTCGGCTGGGGTAGGGGCTCCAGACCGCCAGGTGGACGGTGACGGCGGTCCAGTGGTAGCCGTGCTCCTCCACCTGGCAGTGGTAGACACCGCCGTGAGACAGCTCGGCTCGACGGATGAGGACGCCTCGCTCGATCACCACCACCTGCTCACCTGTGAGCACCTGGACAGAGAGGCTAGTATTACTCAACGTAGGAGGAAGAGCTTTCCAGTGTCGAAGGTCACTTGTGGAGGAGAAAAGTGGTGTTCCCCTCATTCATGGTGACAGCATATTAATCAGTACATCCAATATAGTGGATCCTCCAAAGTAGACTAAAATACATTAAACACAATTCTTTCTCATAACTACAATAGAAATTCATATAATCCATTCCAGGGTCAAACCGCAGCCATCATATGACACAGGCCCAACAAACAAGGAAGCAAGAAGAGAAGAGGATTGCAGAAGGCCAGCGAAGTTTGTGCATCAGGTTTTTTTACACAATCTTGGAAGTCATAAAAGTGTAAAAATAAGTCAAGTGCTGTTGGGTAAAACTCAGTTGATGACCTCAACATTAACTTGACAATGTGCAGCAGACATGGATGCACGACACGGCGTGTCTTATGTGTGTGTTTACATCTTACACAGTGGTACCTCGGTTAACAACCGCCCAGGTTAGCACGTTTTTCGGTTAACAACCAAAATGTTTGCAAACATTTTTCCTTGTGTGTGTAGTGTCCAAAATACTGTCCAGTTAGTTTTTTGCCGCCGGATACGTCGCGATACTTCCACGTGATTCTGCAATGCATTGTGGGCTTCGGGCGCCATTTTAGGACGTTTGTATCATAGCTGTAGAGACATACACGACATAACTAACACATGGGCCGCACAAAAGAGAAAGGCAATGGACCATACGGAGACAAGGATGTAAGATCTCAGAATTGTACGGCTTAAAGAGACGACCGTCGGCATTTCAGAGGTATGTAAATGTGGCAGCGAGGCTCAGTCATCGGCTGCGTGCACACACACATGCATGCATGTGACACTCAGCGTTTCTGCCTGTCTCATTTTACAGTCATAACACTCATTTCTACTTCCAACAACTACACATAACTATTTAAACTTACTGTAGCATGTTCACAGCATGTTTGCATCATCCACAGTCAAACATAGCACACGTCACTTCCGTCACTTTTTGTTTCATTTTCTATAATAAATGGCAAGGTACATGTTTATTGGTTCTAGAACATTGATATTTAGTTTGAGATATTGTTTACATTTTAGCAACTTGTGGTTGTAGCAGAATAATGTGTTTATTTTGTTAATTGTTGGTTTTGTGGGAAATTAGGTAAAAGTGATGTTAAATTTTCAGGTGTCCATTCATTTATCATTTCTAATTATTGTTGCATCATTTTCTGCATGTACAACTATAATTATTGTCTATAAAATTGTTTTGTGTTAACATTTATGGGTGCCTGGAACGGATTAGTTGGATTTACATTATTTTCTATAGCAAAATTTGCTTTGCTTAGAGTCCGTTTTGGTTTGAGTCAGACCTTCTGGAACGGCTTCATGACGTTAACCAAGGCACCACTGTACCTTGTGCCTGGGTCAGTAGATCTAAATGGGCATCAATCGATCAAACTGGACATAAAACTGTAACTTTTATTGTAAACTATACCTGGGCGGGATTCCCCACGCAACACAATGTGTGCTGGAGAGGTGAGACGTGTCTTTATTGTCCTTTCTCCTCCATCAGATATAACGGCAATCTAGCGGTGTGTCGGACGGACGGCACATTAAGTTCACACTCGATGTCCTTCCCCTACTGCTCAAGCTTGGCTGAAATCATTGAAATTTTTTTTTGGCAAGTCTGGCCACAAGTTGAGAATCGCTGCTCTAAACTAAACTAACTAAGCAACTGTGTGGACTACTTTTCTGCGCAAGTTCCACTTCATGTTCCATGGCTATCATCACACTTTGCCTTCTTCTTCGCGAATACACGCACGAATATGGTTTACGTTGTTTTGTTTAGTGTGACTTTTAGTGCGACTTTTTAGTGCGACTTTTGAGGCATATTTTCTAGAAAATGTTGACATTGGACTTTGGACATTCCACTGTATTTCTTCAAGTTGACGAACATGTGTACCTGGTTTAGCTCAGGACTGTTCTCTCCAGCCTGCTTGTACCACGTGACAGCAGCGTGTCTGGATCGGGGGAGACACTCCAGGTAGGTGCTGTTGCCCTCGGCAACCATCATCACCCTATGCTCCGCCTCCACCTGCAGCCCGGCTGACGGAAAGCAAGGCAAAAGGTGTTCAAAGGTGAAATAAGGTTGGTGTTTTATAAGATCTACAGCACTGTGTCTGCATCCAATTCTGGCAAGATGACAAGAGATGAATTTGGCCTGTAATAGGGTATTTGGATAGTTATATTTTTATATTTTAATGCCACTTACTTACTTACTAATACTTTTCAAAACCCACCGTAAATGAGGCTTCCCTCTTGCTAAAAGTTTAAGCTTTAAATGTGTTCATTGGTTAACAGCAAAGTCAGTACTACTGTAGTTGTGAATGTTGTAAGCTGTTGCTCCACGTTAGTCCTGTAGGGGGCGGTGGTTTGCATTTCTGTCTTTTACCAATCTGAGTTTTTACAGTTAACAACATAGAGTGGAGGTCGCTTAAATCGGTCCCGCTTATATTGACAATGAGTTTATGTTGGCCAGCTTTGTAGCTGTCGTATGACATCAGTCAGCTAATCCATCCTGATATGCTTTTGTGCCTTCATGGAGAACAGACGTCTGCAGCCACACACGGGTAATGCAACTTTCATCTTTATTATTTCAATTACGTGTAACCTAACTCAGCGATAAGATGCCTACAGTGGTGTTTGCCCCCTTCCTGATTTCTTATTTTTTTGCATCTCTTTCACACTTAAATGTTTAAGATCAAACAAATTTAAATATTAGTCAATGACAACCTGACTGAACTTATTATTAAGGGAGAAAAACAAATCCAACCCCCAATTGGAACCATGAATTCTACTGTCTACCAAAAAATCCTGAAGGAGAATGTCCGGCCATCTGCATCTGTTCGTAACCTCAAGCTGAAACCAACTTGGGTTCTTCAGCAGGACAATAATTTAAAACACACCAGCAAATCCACCTCTGAATGTCGGAAAAAAACCAAAAAGACTTTGGAGTGGCCTAGTCAAGGTCCTTACGCTGTGGCATGACCTTAAATGCGGACTGCATTTACATGTACAAAAGTATGATTCTTCATTAATGTGCACTGTCTTGATTAAATAAAGAAATATATTGTTTGTTTATTTATTTTAATTTTGCTTATGTCGACATGAGTGAGCCAGTCCAACTGGCGTGGACTTAAAGGGGTTCTACTCTAATGTGTTGCATGTTTACTCAACATGACTTGGAGTCTCACCTCCTTGCCTGACACACTGAGTTAACGGATCCTCATCCTCGCCAAGATGACGAGCATTCCTCCTGGAAGAGGAACAATAACAATAGTAAGGACATTCCAAAGGTTGGGAATTACTGATGTATTTGTGCATTCTCCATTCCATTCTTTTCCTGGAGGCCTGAGTTGATTGGCGTGTACTGTGTGACCTCATGGTGGCGCTAGATGAGTCCAAGGGGGAGACAGAGGAGGTCGCATCAGGAGCATCAATTTGCTCAGCACATTTTTTACAGCCCTCTTACATTATTAGATTGGGAGTTGGCAAAGTGCAAGGATAGTTAAGATGGGGGTGCAGAGAGGGGAGGAGGTCTGTGGTGATGGGAAAGCAGAGCGATCTAATCTAAACCATGCTTCATAAGACCAAGTCTGGATTTTAAGCATGTGTTTCTCCTTTGCTCATCAGACTTTGAATAGAATATTGTTTGCTTTTTAAATACAGACAAGATTGTAGGTTTCGCTCGTACCTGCGCACGGTGGGCATGTAGGGGCTGCAGGCGTATCCGTCCCAAGTACAGTAGGGGTCTCTGGCCAGGCAGCACTCGGCACAGGCTTGACCGTAGAGCTCACATTGGTACAGGGCCAGCTGGGACACCCCCTCCCTGGAGCCCACAAACAGCCACTGCTGCAATGGCGACGACAAGGTAGCGTCACTGTGAGGCTTTAGAACCATCTTTTGACTTGCAGCAAACACACATTACTTTAGTAATGTTTGTGTGCGTGCGTGTGTGTGTGTTTGTGTGTGTGTCATCTCTTTATGACTGCTGTGACTCGGGTTGGGTAACCATAGCAACTGTCCTTGGAGGTGAAGAGATGCCGGTGACATTGTGCATGTATCTGTGTGTATGTATGTGTGTGTGTGTGTGTGTGTGTGTGTGTGTGTGTCAAGATTCTGTCATCAAGTTTCAAGTTTATCTCATCTGTTACCTTTTTCTTTGAGAGTGTCATGGCCGTCACAGGGGATTTGTGCTGTGAGGAGCAGAGGAAATAAAACAGATGAGAGAGATATTTTGAAAGGATTGCTTCCTATCAGTCTCCGAATGTTTCTCCATTTCTTTTTCAAATTGGACTAAACTGGACTGCTGGGTGAAAAGAGGCTGTTATGTTGTTAAATTGAGCAGACATGGCAGCACATAATGGGAAAGTGCTTAGCTGCAAGAACATAAAAAAAGCAACATATTGGCATTCTGTGTAGTACCTGAAAGACTTCCAGCTGCTCCAGCGTCACCTCCTGACTCTGATCATGTTCTCTGGGCAGATGAATGGCTTTCAGGACCAAGCCAGAGTCTGCAATGGAAAGACCATGTTAAAAACATCAAGTGCAGACATTAAGGGATGAGGTTCAGTGTACCTGTGCCGATGAACAGGACGTCGTATGTGCTGTCCACGGCTTCCACTCTGTCCACCAGCAGTTTGCTGAACTTGTAGTGAACGCCCACTCTGACAAGGAGGGGGCGCTCTCCCAGGGGCAGCACATTTTCCTACAAAAGATTTAGTTTAAAATGGTGGGTTGATGTGAAACAGAGTTAGTGTACTGAAATAAAACATGAGCGGAACCTCCAGCAGCGGGTGAGTTCTGCTGAAGAAGATGACATCATCAGGGTACTCCCTGGTGGAGCTGTAGCTTCCATATGTGCTGCTGGGACACTGAGGGAGCAAACAAAGGTAGGTCATAGATTCCCATTTATCACTTCTACTCTTTAAACGGTTACATTCTACTCGTCACCTCTGCCAAGAAGGTAATGTTTTGTCCATGTGTGTCTCTATACTGTATAATACTATTAAATACTATTAAATACTATTAAACAAATTTTCAATCCATCAATCTTGAATTATATAGCCCCTTACATCAGCTATAGCTGAACCAAAGTGATGAACAACAGTGCAAGATCAACAGAGCACACAGTAAAACAATAAAATAATAAAATGATAAAACAATAATTAAAATGTACAACAAAAGTGTCATGGTGCTCTTATGTGGCAAAAGGAGTTTGGAATAAATTAGTCTTAAATTTAGTCTTGAACAAATGTACTGTAAGTCTGTTATAGTCCACAATTCAACAGGTAAGACATTCCAATGCCTAGGACCATATACAGAAAAGGACCAATCACGCCACAGTTTGTATTTGGGCCGTGGAACCTCACGCAGTTGTTGGTTGGCAGACCATAAAGTTCTGCTTGGGCGATGATTGTGTAAAAGCTCACATAAATAAGGCGCAGTACCATGAATTGCCTTAAAGGAAAACTGCACTTTTGGGGGAATTTTGCCCATCATCCACAATTCTTCTGTGTAACATGAACTTTCCCTTTTCTGTGTGTTCTAAAGACAGAAAAACAGTTAGCATGAGGGAACTAACAATGCACATAATGGGACACACCTATTTCAACAACAGTATAAAGCCCTCTAAAACACTTCCAACAACATTTTGTTTTATATACATGCTGTGACCATGCAATAACAGGTACATTCATGATAACTTAATAATACTTAGTGTTTTGCGTATTTTTATCATTTTAACAGGAACTTCTTTTCTGGGCGCATTGATTTCACCGAGCCCATGGACAGGAACTAACGCTACTTCAGTCAATAATAGCATAGAAAGCTTGTGTCTGTTTGCAACTACTAATCATGGCAAACTTTGTCAGGGCCACCACCGCTGAGAGACTGCCTCACAATGAACGAAGAACACCTACACAAAATAAACTGGAAAAGACACTCCAGGCCAGCTGGACAAGCCGGACAACTGTCCATCGAGTATGTCCCCATGATATTGATTTTGATACATGCTGCACATAGTGCTTGATATCACAGCAATATACACAGTCCATATAGCTGTGTATAAACAAAACATGGAATGTGGGCTAATGTATTCGTAGTTGTTAACATGCTTGTTCTTGTTTCCAAGTCAGTACAAATTGGTGTCCTATTGTATTGTTTTGCAGTGGGCCGTTACCTCTCGGTAGTACTGTGAGGCGCTGCGTCACTAAGTCAGAAAAATAATTCTATGTGTTAGCTGCTACAATAACAATGTTGTTATAGTTTGGTTTATATAAACGTTAGTTATGTGAATAGAACATTGTTAGTGTTTTTTTTAGGGGTTTTTTAGTGCTTTATATTCAAAATATGCGTGTCCCCTTACATGCATTGCTAGCTCCCACATGTTAGCTGTTTTTCTCTCTTTAGAACACACAGAAAAGGGAAAGACATGTGTGGTCACGTGTCACATAAGGATTGTGGATAATGGGCAAAATTCCAAAATACATTTTCCTTTAAAAACAAACATTAAAAGTTTAACATCAACTCTAAAACGGACAGGAAGCCAGTGCAGAAACCGCAAAACTGGACTACAGTATTTTTGTACCAGTTGCAGACGGTTGATTGAAGACTAGTTAATATCAGCATACAGGGCATTACATCTCTAACTGCAGCGACTTAACACGACTTAAACCACAGGTTTACAATAGGGGGCAAGAGAGCCCAGATCAGGAACAACACTCGTGAACAAATTAGATCCAAACAATACATTTGGTTTTGCTGCATGTCTTGTCTTGTTATTACTACACTGCCTGAGTCCAACTGTGGTTTTAATATATGTTTATACATTTTTTTAGCACAAATGTCATTGTTAACATAGCTTGCAAACAAGATGGCAACCAGAAGAGGAAGTCAGCTACATCGCCCGTCTATGATGTCATCAGTGGTTGACTCTCAAAAATGTTAACACAAAAAATGTTTTTATAGTTTTACAATTCTAGTTATGCATAAAAGAATTGTAAATGCATATAAATGACAATGAAAGACATAAACGAATATGTAAAGTTACTTTTACCTTCATTGAAGACTGGTATTTTTGTTTCTCATCTTCTTTATCAAAATGCTGGCACGTCTTTGGCTCCATTTTGGGTTAGTGAGGAGAGAAACACTATTGAATTCAAGAAATAACTCATGGCAAAAGAGGAAGGTGGTGTCCGTGTGTTGTCTCAATGGCACATTGTGTCTTTGGGAACAGTCACATCAAGAATCACATCTTCAATTAAGGTAAAAGTAAACTTAAACATTAATTTATCCCGTTCATTCATCATTTATGTGTATTTACATGCATTTCAAATTGTTTTCTGCATGTAAAACTATAATTGTAAAATTTAAAAAACATCTTTTGTGTTAACATTTTTGGCTTTCTGGAACAGATTAATTTGATTTACATTATTTCTTATAGGAAAAATTGATTCGGTTTGCATCTGTTTCGGTTAGAGTCCGCCCCTAAAATAAACAAATGAAAAGTGAAATGAAAAGTATATGACGCTTATATAGCAAGTTGTTGCGAGCTATGCAAAGGAAAAGGTTATTAGTGAATATAAGACACTAAATAATACACTTTCACACAGTGATCCCACAAATTAGCCAAATTTGAGGCGTAACAGTCAATTTGTTTGCCTGTGTTTCTATACAGAACCCATCAAAGCAGGATATTGTCTTAACTGTGCATCATGACAACACAGGTGGTGTCCCGCCTCTGTTACGGCTTTGGTTCTACCTCTGGAAACTTTACACAGAACAGCGATATACAAAAAAAGAGAAAAAAGGAAGAGGGTATCAACACTTTGACACTGATCTGAATTAGGGTTGTTGGG
Organism: Dunckerocampus dactyliophorus; assembly: GCF_027744805.1. Taxonomy (NCBI): domain Eukaryota; kingdom Metazoa; phylum Chordata; class Actinopteri; order Syngnathiformes; family Syngnathidae; genus Dunckerocampus; species Dunckerocampus dactyliophorus. The sequence goes on along the minus strand of NC_072819.1, from coordinate 20,302,555 downwards.
CCTTGGCAGAGGTCTGAACTTTACTGAGTGGCATTCTAATTATATGATGGCTACATGAGGATTGAGGTTTTGGACTATGAACTCACAGTTCCAGGACGTGGGTACGGCACCTTGCCAGTAAACTCTGCCCACTTGTACTGAGGCCCCTCCTTGTGCAAAAAGTTGCCCTTAAAAGCCCGAACCACATCCTCCATTCGGTAAACACACACGGCCGAGCCATTGAGTATATCGCTGTGAACAAAGAAAGAAAGATGACATTTAAAGTAGGATCAGATGCTGCAGTATTTTTACACATTATTAAAGGCATCCACTGAATCTAAACCTTGAAAGCAGGGTTCTACTTACAACACATCAGTCTACAATGTGGCTATTAAGCTGCAATTATATTGGGAGGATGGACAGTGTATTCGTTTTAATGGGCACAGGAGCCAGAAACAACGAGCGTTTCACCTTTGATGCTTGTAGGAAGTGAACACACCTCTGTTAAAACACCAGGTTTTTGTAATGCAAAAAAATTATTGGACAAAATAACAAAATTGTACAATAAATACAAAATGTACAATAAATACTAATTATATATAATAATAATTGCATATTTATATGAAAAATATATACAGTCTACATATACAGTCATAGAAAAAAGTAATGGAAACCCTTGTTTCTTCAGTTTCTTGTTCATTTTAATAACCGGTAAACTAAAGCTACATTTGTTTGGACAAATATGATGATGACGACAAAAATAGCTCATAAGGGTTTACTTTAAGAGCTACAGCATTCTAACTCCATAAGATGTACCTCTTATGAGCTATTTTTGTTGTCATCATATTTGTCCAAATAAATGTACCTTTAGTTGTACCAGGCATTAAAATGGACAAGAAAATTAAGAAACATGTGTGGTCTAATCATTTTTCATGACTTTATATATAAATTACAACTTGTACAATTCATTGGGGAAAATATACAACATAAACGTTGCACAATTAGCTGGTTGCATTATTTAAGAGATATAAAAATGTAAAAATTATTTATATAAATAAATACAAATGTGATCGCCAACCCTTCACTTGACTCATGTACTGTGTGTGTATGGGCATAAATAAAGACTTTTCAATTCAACTGACGCAATAACCTTCCTGAAGCGATACAGTTCCACTCCGGTTTCTGTCAAATCCTGCTGAGCTTCCACTCCAAAACCCCTGAAACAGACCCACTCCTTCCCCCCCTGCGTCACCTGTCCTCACACTTGTGATTGCTACTGTTAATTCTAAGAATGAGTGAGAGAAAACTGAGGGAGAAAGAAGCACAGATCAGAATGGCCCACGGTTACAATGAAGTACTTTTAAGTCAATGACAGAAATTACGAGAGATCATCTTGCTGCTGCACCATTTCAGCCACGTGTGACTTTCTCATGTCTGCTTCTCATGTCTGAGTGAAGTTCAGCTTGTTTGTGTCATCACTTCAGCCTCTTCTAAAAAATAACAAAAGGCATGCTGTCTTTGGACTTGAGTCTACTTTAGGGCTGCTCTACATTGTTAATGTGTTGTCAGTTACAGTATAACGTTAGTTGCTAGATCCTCCAACACATCATGTCCAGTGCAAAAGTTGAGATGTGAGATGTGAATCGCCAAAAAATAGACTGGGGGAGGCTGACTGGACAACACACCCTCAAACCCCCAACATTTGGAGCGGTATCAAGTGCAACAAGTGCTCAGCCAGGTGCCAAATGTTACATTAGCAACAGCTAACTGTAATGAGAGCTTTTTTTTCTCAATTCTTCATCTAGTTGTTGGACTCTTCCAATAACATGACCTGTGAAAATGACCGTTTCCAAAAGAAAACTACACATTTTTAGTGCTTAAACTGCCGTGACAACATTAAAACATCACTTACATGACTAGACAAAAGTTTGGAGACACCCTCTCATTTAACAGCATAAGATACTGTAAATTACTGTAAAGTACTGTAAGTTACTGTAAATTCCAGACTATACGCCACTTCTTTTTTTCTGCTGTCGCTACTGGAGTTTTGAACTACTTTGGCACTTCCCTGAATACACTTCGGGAGCACAAGATCAGAACAGCTTGCTGACACACTCAAACTGAACTCGGGCCGGCAAGAGATACAGATTCCTTAAAATAAACGAGTTACAAGTGCTGACAGCCGCAAGCAGGGCAAGATCAAAGAGGCCTGTAAACACAGATTGGAAATGTACAATTACAGAATGACTTCAAGCTTCAAGAGGAGGTTCTCTGAGATCCATGATACAGCTAAAAACCTTAGGGAGGAAAATAGAGCACTGCGCAATAAAATCAAGGTACTACAGGATGGTAACGCTGCCTTGCATGCTGCTCTCTTGAAGAGAAATAAGCAAAGGAAAAAATTATTGAGCAAATGAAGAATACAATTGATGAGATTGCTCAGAATGCACAAACGAACGATGTGATCCTGACGGGTCTCTGAATTATACGCAGGTCAAATGCCAGAGCAGTCGTGAACAGAGAAATGAATGATGAATGAATGAATGTTGCATCAACGGAGCAACAAATTGTCAATTTTCTACACTTAAAGAAGGTCGAAACCTGCATTCCACTGTACGGCCGAAACAACGGCACACAACGTCACACCGAGGGAACGTTAAATTGTACAGTGGTGTGAAAAAGTGTTTGCCCCCTTCCAGATTTCTTATCTTTTCGCATGTTTGCCACACTTAAATGTTTCAGATCATCAAACAAATTGAAATATTAGTCAATGACAACACAACTGAATACAAAATGCAATTTTTAAATGAAAGTTTTTATTATAAAGGGAGAAAAAACAAGTCTAAACCTACATGGCTCTGTGTGAAAAAGTGATTGCCCCCTAAACCTAATAACTGGTTGAGTCACCCTTAGCAGCAGCAACTGCAATCAAGCGTTTGCGATAACTTGCAAAGAGTCTCTGACAGCGCTCTGGAGGAATTTTGTCCCACTCATCTTTGCAGAATTGTTGTAATTCAGCCACACTGGAGGGTTTTACAGCCTAAAGCTCCTTTTTAAGGTCATGCCACAGCATCTCAATAGGATTCAAGGATTCAGGTCAGGACTTTGACTAGGCCACTCCAAAGTCTTAATTTTGTTTTTCTTCAGCCAGTCAGAGGTGAACTTGCTGGTGTATTTTGGATCATTGTCCTGCTGTAGAACCCAAGTTGGTGTCAGCTTGAGGTCACGGACAGATGACCAGACATTCTCCTTCAGGATTTTTTGGTAGACAGCAGAATTTATGGTTCCATTTATCACAGTAAGTCTTCCAGGTCTTGAAGGAGCAAAACAGCCCCAGACCATCACACTACCACCACCATATTTGACTGTTGGTATGATGTTCTTTTTCTGAAATGCAGCATTGTTACTTTTTGCTGCCTCTTGGCCAGGTCACTTTTGAAAATGAGATTCGATATCTCAATAAGTTTCACCTGGTTAAATAAAGGTTTAGTAAAAAATAAAAATAAATACTTCTACGTCAGATGTAATGGGACACACACCCTCCAAAAAGTTCAACTTTTGTCTTGTAAGACCACAGGTCTTTCCCAAAGGTGTTGGTAGCAGTGGTTTTCGTCTTGGAACTCTGCCATGCAGGCTGTTTTTGCCCAGCGTCTTTCTTATGGTGGAGTCGTGAACACTAACCTTAACTGAGGCAAGTGAGGCCTGCAGTTGTGCATGAGTTGTCCCTGTGCCCTTGGGGTAATTTTGGTTGGCCAGCCACTCCCGGGAAGGTTCACCACTGTTCCATGTTTTCGCCATTTGTGGACAATGGCTCTCACTGTAGTTCTCTGGAGTCCCAAAGCTTTAGAAATGGCTTTATAGCCTTTTCCAGACTGATAGAGCTCAATAAATCTCAGTTACGTTATGTTTTAACAGGGGGGCAATCACTTTTTCACACAGGGCCATGTAGGTGTAGACTTGTTTTTGTTCCTTAATAAAAAGTTTCATTTAAAAACTGAGTTTTGTGTTCAGGTGTGTTGTCATTGACTAATATTTCAATTATTCAATTATTTGATGATCTGAAACATTTAAGTGTGACAATAAATTGATCCACAAACCTTAACTCTACCGGAACACATTGCAATACATCATGATAATTATGTTACGTTATTTCACATTTGGTAAAGCGTACATGTTGAACACAGGAAGTGAACTAATGTCTTAGCAATTGATGTGAAACGAAGACGGGGTAGGATTAATTAAGATTAATTAAGGTCTGCTTCTTCCTACTCCTAATTGCTAATTGTGAATTGTAACAAAGTATTCCAACGTAACCTGTATGCATGTTCGAAATAAATTAAACCATACCATACCACTTTGAACGCTGCGGCTTAAACAATGACAAAGCAAATTCATGGCTAAAAGAACAGTTCCCATGATGCTTAGAGTGCAATTCAGGAAGTGAATTGGAGTAATCAAGTGGATGCTAATACCACGTTTTGAAGTTTATGCAGTGATCATGTTTTGATCTGACAAATCTTCACAAAGTTTGATCAAGTGTAGAATTACTACAGCTTCTGCTTGGACTGCGGCAGCAGTTGAACTCAGCTGATGGAAAAAAGCATCTCAAGTCTCACTCATCGGAGCTAACAAGTGACACTGGGAGTTTAGGTAGGATTGCAAGGTTTACAGTGTGTCTACCTGTGTAAATATCCCATGTTACAACAGGGACACCTGCGGCTTATACACAAGTGCGGTACAAATTATACACTTTTTTTTCTCTTTAAATTTGGTGGGTGCGGTTTACATTCAGGTGCGCTCAATAGTCCAGAATTTACGGTAGCTGATTCAAATGCCCAGAATAACTTTTGCAAAAGCAAAATGGTGTGATCACAAAAAGCTAGTGTTTCACAGCAGGAAGAGTCATGATAAGATGATGAAAACTCATGTGAGCCTCATCTCTTAGCGTGAATGTGTTCCATTCACGAGTCACAGTGGCAGAAGGTCCTGCGGCCGGCGTGATCCCACAATATGTTGCATGGTCATCCATGTGTCACAGACACTCAAGTGCCACAAATGATACTTGACTCCAATGCTGTGTCCTATTTCCCCCTACAAATCTCCTCTCATTTCTTCTACTGTCATATTGTTTTCTTCAACATTTATTCTTTTTTAGGGTCCTGATCTCAGGCTAAATATAATAGCAGCAGCAGATCAATACCATGACTGAGTGTTTTTTTTTTCTTTCTACCATGTGTAATATTAGATCTAGCCTCCCAGTGTGATTTCCCTGCTGCCTTCCACCCACCACCATGCTGGCATTTTCCAACATGGCTGCTCAACACCATTACAAAACAGCATCGCCTGCTAACCTGGACGTGGTGAACAGGCCGTAGATGAGAGGGTTCTTCTTGTCTTTGCCATGCAGAATGAAGACGTCCTCTGCAGTGAAAGAATGAAGAAGAGCAATGTTAGCAGAGCATGTAAAAATACTCGAATCTCAACTGGCAGCTGGTTTACTGCATGTTTTTAAGGTAAAGAATTTCAATATAAATGCAACTCTTGAAATACGAATTCATTGATGGAAATGTCCAGTCATGCATTTTAACTTAGAAGTATTGCAATAATTGGATTCAGCTACAGTCTTATTGTCTACGTCATGGATCAAACGCACCCAAGGTCATAAAATTCAGAATTTGACCACACTTTGGTTGTTAAATCCTTCCCATAGACTTGTACAAACGCTATCATGCTTCATGCTTCATGCATCATGCATCATGCATCATGCAAAATGTCAGTGTACTTCACGAGAGCTCAGTGGTGCGAGCATTAAAGGATTAACTCTACGCCTGTGGTTTGCTTTTTCTTTAGTTTTTCTGACACTTCTTCGGAAAGACAGAGCCACTTCAACAAGGGATGTTGAGAGAAGAACATGAGAAGTCGGTGTTTTGTTGTTTTTACGGTGGTTAACTTTTTCTTGCACTTACAGATCGAGATAAAAACAATATGTGATGCCCATCTACCAAGCCACTCACATTTGCCTTATTCGTAAAAAAAAAAAAAAGAAAAGAAAAGAAAAGAAGTTTAATTTTAGATTTTGATAGTGGTTCCCCCAGTGGTTAACTTGTTTTTACACTTGTATGACAGTTACAAATATCATGTAGTTACTTAAAACATTGCCTTGACCGGGGGTGTCCAAACTTTTTCCACCGAAGGCTGCATAGAGAAAAATTGAAAGAAGCGAGGGGCCAAACATTGCCTTGACCAGGGGTGTCCAAACTTTTTCCACCGAAGGCTGCATAGAGAAAAGTTGAAAGAAGCGAGGGGCCACTGTGATACATTTCGAACACTAATTGAAAATCTGTTGTAGGTCAACAGATGTGAACATATCTGAGCAAACAGCTTAACTTTGTGTTATAGGTGACCAAGTAAAATTGTGTAACATTTAATAATGTATCTCATTAATAATTAAATTATGAATTATTATGAATTTATTTTCAGAATATGCCAAGGTCCAATTAAAAAAATGAGCTTCGGGCAACACTTTGGACCCCGCTGGCTTAGACAGTCAATAAAGGTTTTATGATGGGACAGCTTGACTCCTTCCATTATTTCCTATGGGGAAAAATGTTTTGTTTGTTGAAAACGTATATTGGGAAGCATGTTTGTGAGTCTGTATGTGAAAGTGTGTGTGCGGGTGGTGATGGTGGCATTTGCTATTCATTATGTGTGCTATCTATCAGTCTGACTGTGTGACTAATGATACTTGGAATGAATCTGTGGCCATTAATATCCAACCACAGTGGGTGAGCCAAGCGCCAGGGCCACCACAGGAGAACCAACACCTGCTGCCATACACACACACACACACGCACACACACACACACACGCACACGCACGCACGCACACACACACGTACACGCGCGCGCGCTGGCACCACACCTCGGTCTTCGCTTTTCATTTCAAGCACAGCGGATTCAAGTCGATCGACATGTTGTTCTCACTACATTTACATTCATTCCATCTGTCTGCCTGTCAACACCTGCAAGCTGTTCTCACCAGAATTTTGTAGGATTTCATACAAAAACAATGCACTTTAGTATTAGTAGAAAAGAGACAATTTTATTGGTTTCTTGGCTTTTTTTTAATATTCTTATGAAAATACAAGCACTCAAGAGAGTGCAGACCAAGCGCCATAGTTCCCCCCATATTGTGATTCACACCATAATTATTATTCCTACATTTATTTTATCTACATATTTATATTGCTAATCTTAGCATGATAGCAATGCTAACATTACCTAGCATAATAGTGGTAAGTGTTTATACACGTGTCTGGCTTTGAAAATGGATAAAAATGCTGCTATGCTATTGTTATCATGCGAGCATTGCTAACATGCTAATGTTAGCAATGCTGTGGTAGAGTCCACGTTAATACTGCCATGTTTTATTTTGAAGCTTACTTTGCACTGAACAGGTCACCATGTAATAGTTACTGTTTGTACTGTAGTAGTTACTGTATGTTGTCCTTTCATGTTGCTTACCAATTAGTTAATACACACTTAATAAGTTAATTTTAGTTTTGCCCATCATCCAGCTGTTACTACATGGTCACAGCATGTATATAAAACCATAAAACCCTGTTGGAGGTTTTTGGAGGTATTTCAAAAGTGCCCCGCACCCCCACCCCCCCGTGGGAGACAGTGCATCACTATTCCCTGCATTCCTGTCGTTCCTTCTGTTTCAGGTAGCCTCCATGGTACTATGCCCCTGCATTAAAACTAATCTTATCTGAATACACACACACACACACACACACACACACTCCATCATTACGTTCTCATTAGATTTTCTGTTAAACACAAACAACGTCAAGGCAAATGTTTCTGTCCTCCATCTTCCTCTCATGCCTTCTCTCCACTTTGGTCGCTCATGGTCATAATTCTTTCATGCTCGCGTCTCTTATCATTTGACTTTCTCCCTCTCTCCATTTTTCCAAGAGTCAAACAAGGACATGGAAAGATTTCTATCTTAAAGTGGAGTTTACATACGGACACACATACCAGTACGATGGAGTCCATTAGAGTACGGATGAAAGACAGACTCGCTTTACCTCATCTAGGTTGGGATCAAATAAACCAAAGACCAGATCAAAGGCATTCCAATGTTTTCAAACAGTGGAGCCACACATGCTGTATCCATATATGACTATTTTAACAAACACAGTGATGATGCAAGTTGCCATAATAATGGTGTCCACACTAACACATGCATTACATACTTCTTTACCATGGCTGAAAAGTTCAATTTAATAGTAAAGCTCTGGAGCAAAATTGTAGGGTGTATGCACTAAATGTAAATATAAATGACTGCTGTTTCACAAATTACGTACTACAATACTTTCTATCTGGCCTATATGACCAGCAAAATGGGGGTGTGACTATTGTGACTTCTGCATCAATACTCTACAAACATGGCAAGACAATTCTAATCATAATATTTTGACTCAGAAAATCTTGTCAACTGTGCATTACAGTGAAACCCACTTAAGTCAGTCCCGCTCATGTCAACAACACGTCTATGTCGACCAACTCATCAAGTCCTGGCCCGCAATGTTCTTCTTATTACTAAAACGTGCCCACTTAAGTTGATGTCAGCTCACAAACATACGTGGCATACATATACCGCTTTAGTCAACATAACATTTGAGACCCGAAGGGGTCATTTCTATGAAAAATGGCTCAGTTCATGATGACATGTGTTGTAGTGTTGCTACAGTAACTTCATCATGCATGCTCATGCACAGGCACATACACAGTCTTAGAGAAGCTATCGACAATTAGTCATGGCTGAGCAGGAAGAGGGCGGGATATAGTACGCTTGAACGCTAGCACCCCATTGCAGTTCCTAACCACGGCAGACAGCACTTTTAAGACGAGTGCGATTAAGACAGTGTTTTTTTTTATTATTATTATTACGTTTAACAGTGGTTATCTTATTTTTACACCTGTTTGATGTGCCCGTGCAGTTAAGTTTTATGATGGCAACAATGTGATGACACAGTTTCTATTTCCTTTATTTCTAAGGGGCAAAATGCTTTTCAAATCCAAATAAATTGTTTGTTGTATTTGACCTTCCAGGTTCCACTGTCGAATGTTTTTAGGATGACTATCAGCTGAAACATCTGAAACATCAGATGTACAGTACAATCCATTTATGTATATTTCTACAGTCGTATATTCCCCTCGGAAAGGCTGACCGATGTCGAAATTAACGATTGTTGCCATAACCGAAATCAAAACTGACAATAGCCATTGCGTACACATTGACTTTTGACTTTGGCCACAGACGTAAAGAAAAAAATAAATAAATCCTTGATTGGATTTATATAGCACCTTTGTCGACGTGCTGTACCTCGTAATTGCGAAGAATATATAATTTTTGTGTACAATCTGTTCCCTGAAACTACTACTGGTAACATATGGTAGCCAGTGGTGGTATTGTTTTTTTTTTTTTTTGGTGAAATTAGTGTCATTTGGAGCCAAGGAGAGATGGCGTCTTTTGTTATTTAATTTGAACGTTTGCAGATGTGTCTCATGCATCTTTTCATATGCAGATTACAAAACCTAAAATCAACTCATATGCAGATTACAAAACCTAAAATCAACAGAACACACTATCTTAGCTTTGATAAGGGCTAATCCTAGGTTTACTTTGTCAGAATGTTTTGTTATAAAACCCTTTGAAATTGTAAAGCACTTAAGTACTTCCTGTGTCACACTGCATGAATTTAAAGGTGCACAACTTGCTGAGGAATGAAACTACATGTACGACAATGAGATGCTTATAGTCCAGTGGTGAAGCCGGCAGTACTGTAAAAAAACAAACAAAAAAAAAAGTAAACACACATCTGCTTGTATTGTGTAAACTTGTACAGCCCTGAAAGTGAAAGGAACATCTCAGCTGCTTCAATGTATCTTTCAGTCTCCGCTCCTCCCTGTGCATTCAACTGGGAAGACGCAGGGAGAACCACATTTCTCTCTCTCTCAGACTTTGAAGAAGACATCTCAGTTATTTACAGCTCAGTCTGGAAAAAAAAAAACACTTATCACCGTGTGATAAGTTTAAAATCAAGACTGATTTAGTGCGGCTCTGCCTGAGTTCTGCCTCTGCTCTCGTTCCGGTGATTTATGAAAGCCAAGTTAAATGTAATGTCCATAACCCTTAAAGGAGAGAAAGCTAAACACACACAGAGACATTCATCGCAAAGTCTGAATTTTAAGTCCTTTTGCTTCAGTCTTATAAATCGGAAAAGTGGACCAGTGAATGTGTCATTGTTTTGTAGCTTGTGATACATATACAGTATGACGCAATTTCTACACTTTATTAGGCACACTTCCACAATCAAATGAAATGTTAAAAAAAACTCCCCAAATCCTGCCTTTTACAGTGATAACTGAAATTGCATGGAAATCAGTGTATCCCACTAGACACCTCCAACTGCAATCAGGTTCCAATATAAGGTTACTTATTATAAAAGTTTACTGAGGTTGATGAAACTTTAATTTGCCATCGTCCCATCCATTTGTGTACGGCAATGCATGAGAAAAAAGAAAACAGAGAATGTTTGGGATATATAATTTAGTGACATGAGCGGTCAAAAATATTAGACATGTCTGCTTTATGATCCTATACACTACTTCAATATACTACCACAATGATATGCATATTTTTATGACAAAGCTTTTTCATTTGCTCTTATTAGATTGGGCAAGCATACCTAATGTTCCACAGCGTATATTTGTACACCCTCTGTCACGACGTGGCATGGTGTTGTTGTGGCGACGATCCCAGGATGCAGAGACGGGACCCCCCCAGTGCAGATTAGAATCTTTTAATTAATACATGCAGCAGCCAACAGAACATGCAAGACATGCACAACGTCCAAAAATATATCATGCTCCGACAAGGCAGACGTCAACGGCTGAACTAAATAATCCCAACACAAATTCGACGCAGGTGTGCGAAAGTGTCAGTCAAGGCAGCAGAAAACTAGATGGAACAAAACAGGAAGTACAACAAAATAAGGGCATGGAAACTGGAACTAAGGCCTATATGGGAAAATGAACGAGCTGTCACACTGGCTGAAGCACGGAGCGTGACACCCTCAGTAGAGTTTTCTCTCAGTCTTTTTCTTCCTGCCTCATTATCTTCTGATCAGGTACTCAGCCCACAATCCCTTCCTGCTCGAACCCACCTGGGCTTCTGAGGACCCCTCTGGGCTGATCTCGTTTTTCTTTGTTTCTCACTTTCACTGTGTCCTCCATCGCTCCTCTCTGTCTGTCTCCATCCTTCTATCACCCCCGTCCATCTGTCTGTCTGGCCTATTTTCTCTAGAGGATTGTGTGTGTCTTCTTCCCTAAACAAAAAAAAAGCCAGTTTCCCCCCCTGAGGGGAAGATAGTGTTGTCTAGCCCGCAGACCTGCAGTATCGACCCCTATCTTCCTCCTCCTTCTCCTCATAATTGTCTCGCCATAGCCCCCAAGGCAAAGACCCCTCATCCTCTTTCTAACCCTGAATGCCAACATACCTTCTTCCCTTTGTCACCTTTGTGAACACGCTGTTAATGCTTGCTCCCATTGTCTTATTGTTCCATTAATAGTCTCACTTCTATCTCGTCTGCTCCTTGAACCCTCCTGGCTATTGGCCTTATTTCTTCCATTGCTTAATCTTTTTTGTCTGACACGTTTGTGTGCCCTGTGGCCATCAATGACATCCTCCTAATCATGACCTTCACTAGCTTTCAGACCACTTCCCAAGGATACCAATACCAACTGATACAAGTTTCATGAGGCTGTATGATTATTGTCGTTTTTTATTTCTATACATTATGACCATAAAAATGGATTAATGGATTTTGAATTTTTTAAAAATAAATCTATTTAACTAAATCTATAAATCTATTGAGTACAGATTGCCATGTAAAAAAACATTATGCGAGTACCTAGTAAGAATAAAATATCCAAACTATAAAAGCTACCCATAGAACCTTATTATTTTTTACGTTAAAAGGTCTGTCATAATTATTACCTCTTTCCTCTTATCGTCACAGTAGAGTACACACAAAAAAGCCAAAAAATGCAAAAAATAAAATACAGACTGCGAGCTGAGGAAGTCAGCTGGTCTAAAAGTGTTTCTTATGTATTATGTCTCAAAGTATGTCACTTTTATTCTAATCATAAAATATTCATCAACCCTTGGATCATAACAGTTCCAATTTTTTAAATAGGGCCAAATTTTAGGTAAAACCTTTGTAATGGTCCAATGTTTTGTTTTTTAAATATAAAATACAGTTGCTGTCCAAATAACTGATATTACTTCTTATAATGATTTCTGTCCAATTAATTTTTTATAATTTTTTTCCATTGTGGAAAATTCAATCAAATTAAATTCCTTGATTTTAAGAAAGAGAAAAGCAAATTAGAGATAAAATGCCATAGCGTAACGACAATATGTGATCATATGTAAATGTATTATAATATATAAATAAACAAATATGATAGCATCTCTTCTGGTTGCAGCCAGGAGTGCACTTCATCAATCATAAATAATGATTCGGGATGATTTAACCGATTGTTATGCCCAAGTACTATCACCCTAACTTCCACCATAACATCTCCTTGTTGTTCTCTTGTTCCTCAACATTAGCTCCAGCTTGTGTCCCAATGAAGTCCAAACCCCTTGTCGCCTCACCATCACCTCTCGCACTGTGTTATTTTAGGGGAAAATGTGGGTGGTGCATTGTCTGGCTTTTCAAACCTCTTCTTTCATCCTGGTCCTTCACTGTGGTTTCTTCCTCACCATCTACTTTGGAAGATCTACAAAGTTTTCTTGATTTATCACCCCCTCCCTCCTCTAACCTTGTCCTCATCATCCATCCCTCCTCTTCTCGTCTTAAGTTAGATTGCACTGCTGACCCGCTACATAATCAGCTCTCCCCTCCTTCTCCTCTATCACTGTGTAGCGGAGATAACAGCCTCAACTCCCCACCCTAAACTTCATCGTCATACCCCCTCTCCAATCCCCCACTAAAGCTTTGACTCATCTCCCCTCCTCCTTCCTCCTCTGGTGTGGTCAACACCCCTTGCTTTAACCTCCGCCCTCTCCCTCTTGTCCTGCTTCATTGTTTCCCTTCTTCACCTCCTCTTCTGGCAATCTGCCATCTTCCTCATCCTCCTCTTTCTTCCATCCCTCTATGCTCGTCTTTGCCCTCTGAAAAACTCTGCTAAGATGATGGATAGGAGAAGCTGAATGGAGGCCTCAAGGGCAATCAATCTTCTTTGTAACAAAGCATCTTTTCATGTCTCCTTCATGTGGATGGTGTTTAGTCGCTGAGGTAATAAAGCATTAAACACTTGACTGAATAATCTGACAGGTTTTGGCGTCATACATCGGATGAGCCACACGGGAAACTCATGGATTTCGATTTCTTTTTACCCCTGTGCTGGTCATTCATTCAACAATCAAATGTTCCTATAGAACAGTATACAGTACATGAAATAAGAATCTTTGTGTATTCAGGTTTTAGGGTGTTTTTCACTGTTCTGGAGTTGAATTGAGGACTTTGCATTGGTAAGTACTGTACATCACAACATTACAGCTCTGTTTTTCTTGACTTGGTTTCACCATTACACTCGTGTTTGTCAGACTTGACAGAGCTCATATCGCCACACCGTGTTGAAAACAACTCCAAAGGCTACATAAAATATCTCCACAACAACTTTGTCTTTGCTGGCTTCATCCAGAAGAAGAGTATATAGGAAAAGGCAGCAAGACATTAAACAAGTAAATACACCCAAAGGTCTGTTTATGGTTCACTGAGGAATGACTCCCAATTTCACATGCTGCATCAACACCACATGAACCACAAGAAAGTGAGTGCATGCAGTATGAATGCGGGAGGACTCATAGCAATCCTGTCTTATGAGTCAAAGGGGCGATCATTCCTGAACATAGCCAATGCTAATAAAGCTCGAAACTTTGAGATGACCACCTTGCTGCCATACTATGTACTGAAATTAAAATTGCTAATGTATGGTTTGTGTTGAGTACACTATTGACAAAATTAGAACTCACAAGATGACATAAAATGTAAATTAACGCAAATAAATACTCCTTTTTTTAAAATACTGTCACATTCGTCAGTGACCGGTCTTCGTGCTCTATGTTGCTCTAGTTCCTGCCTTCTCCTGGCCTGTGTTTTTTTCCCTTGCAGTCACACCTTGAGCGGGCTGGAGGCGGGGACGCTGGGCACACCTGTTACTGATTACTCGCCATCCATTTAAGCTGACTGCTTACAGCTGGACGCTGCTGGTTCTTTGGTTTTGACAACCGCCGCCTGCTCACACGTGGACTCCTACCACGCTGCCAGCCTATTCCCTGTTTCTGGTTTTTAGCCAGGCTAGCCCAGCTGTTACCCAGCTACCCAGCCAGCTCCTTCTATTGTGTTCTTGGACTATTTCATGGTGACTCTTAGTTTTGCCTTTTCTGCACCATCGCCTTCTGTTACTCTGTTGGATTTTGCCTGCACACTTGCATTAAAGTGTTAAACTACGTCTAAAGCTCCCTGCCTCTGCTTCTGGGGCCCCAACCCCATCTCCACTCGTCACAGAAAGAACCAGCCAAGAGGATTATGGACCCCGCAGAGTCTGAGCCCGTAAAACTGGCACTACGCCACCAGGCGCAACGCCTGGGCAAGCAGGAAGAACAGTTAAACGCTTTGGGTGCATGTGTAAAAGACATGTCAGACAGACAAGACGCCCGTATGCATGCTCTGGAGGCTCAACTTTCCGCTGTCTTGACTGTCCTGCAACACGACGCCTCAGCCACGGCGCCGCCAGCTAACTCAGAAACACCCACCGACCTCCCACCCACGTCCGACGCCAACTCACCTGCATGCGGCCCGCTGCTGTCCAAGCCTGAAAGGTTCTCCGGAGATTCTGGCGACGTAAGATCTTTCCTCACTCAATGTGAATTACACTTCGAGCTTCAAGCGGCAGCCTTCCGCTCCGAGCGAGCCCGGGTCGCCTTCGTCACGTCCCACCTAACCGGAAGGGCAGGAGCGTGGGCCACGGCGGAGTGGAGTCGCCGATCTTCCATCTGCTCATCCTACGCCGCCTTCGCCAAAGCCATGGAACAGGTATTCCAGCGGACCCCCCCCGGCCGCGAAGCGGCGCGCTCTCTGCTACGCCTACGGCAGGGACGCCGCAGCGCAATGGATTACGCCATCGAGTTCCGCGCGCTCGCGGCGGAGAGCGACTGGAACGCCCCTGCTCTGCTAGACGTCTTCTTCGACGGGCTCGCCGACACCATCAAGGACCAGATGATCCCTCTGGAGGCTCCTGCGAACCTCGATGACCTCATCGCGTTGGCGATCCGCATTGAGAAGCGACTCAACGATCGCAAGGCGGACAAGGGACGCTCAACTCCTGGACACGGCCATGGCGGATACCCTGCTCACCAGAACCCGCCTCGGCAGTCCACTCTCGACTCTCCTCCGGCACCAAGGTTTGACGAGCCCATGCAGCTGGGAGGAAGTCGCCTCACACCCGCCGAGAGGAACCGACGTAGACTTCTACGTCTATGCATCTACTGCGGCCAGGATGGTCATACCATTTCCCGCTGTCCCGTCCGCCCCGACAGCCCACGCACTCAAGCTTCCCATCCCAGCCCTCCACGCTCTCCCATGGACACGCCCCCTGGCACTACTTCCTCATCGGACACGGCGGGCAGACTACAACTCCCAGGTACACTCTCCTGGTCTGACGGACAAATAGATGTTTACACTTTCATTGATTCCGGAGCAGATGATAGCTTTGTTGACGAGTCCTTTGTTACACAATTTAGCATTCCTGTAACTAAATTACCTGTGTCCAAAGTAGTGCACTCCCTTGATGGGCGCCACCTAGCGACCGTTACACACCAAACCGTTCCACTTTTTCTCCGTATCTCAGGTAATCATCTTGAATCTATGCACTTTTACGTCATTCCCTCCCGCGCGGCACCCGTTGTGCTCGGGCTTACATGGCTACTTAAACATAACCCACACATTGACTGGGCTAAGTCTACCATTATTAACTGGAGTGTTTTCTGTCATTCTCACTGTCTTAAATCCGCATGCCCACGCTCTTCGCCCGCGCATGTAAGGCCACCTGAAAAGATTGACCTTTCCTCCATTCCCCCTGTTTATCACGACCTTCGGGAGGTATTTAGCAGTGAGAGAGCCCAGTCACTTCCTCCTCACCGGCCATATGACTGCGCCATTGAACTCCTCCCAGGTGCCGCGTTGCCATCCGCTCGGCTATATAACATCTCCAAACCTGAGAGGGAAGCCTTGGAGCAATACATCTCCACCTCTCTTGCGGCCGGCCTCATTCGCCCCTCCTCGTCACCATTAGCTGCTGGATTTTTTTTTGTTGATAAAAAGGACAAATCTCTACGACATTGTGTCGACTACCGCTCACTCAATGATATTACTGTTAAGAACAAATACCCTCTGCCATTACTGGACTCTGCCTTTAACCCCCTTCATACTGCTAAAATATTTTCCAAGCTCGATCTCCGTTGCGCCTACCATCTGGTTCGCATCCGAGAGGGGGATGAATGGAAAACTGCGTTTAATACTCCCCTCGGACATTTTGAGTATTTAGTCATGCCCTTTGGGCTCACCAACGCCCCTGCCGTTTTTCAGAGTTTTATAAATGATGTCCTTCGGGATATGCTTGGCCGATTTATTTTTGTCTATTTAGACGACATACTCATTTTCTCCTCCTCACTTGAGGAACACATTCAACACGTTCGGTTGGTCCTCCAAAGGCTACTAGAAAACAAATTATATGTCAAGGCAGAAAAGTGCTCTTTCCACACCCCTACAGTTTCCTTCCTGGGCTTCATTGTGGAACGTGGTCAACTTAGTCCCGACCCGGCCAAGATTCAGGCTGTGGTCGATTGGCCCGTTCCTACATCAAGGAAGCTCCTTCAAAGGTTCCTAGGCTTTGCCAACTTCTATCGTCGGTTCATTAGAAACTTCAGCCGTGTCACAGAACCTTTGACGAAGCTCACATCTGTTAAAACCCCTTTTACATGGTCCCCAGAGGCTGATTCAGCATTTACTAAGCTAAAATCTTTATTTACTACTGCTCCTGTGCTCATTCACCCCAACCCCTCTTCTCAATTTGTCGTCGAGGTTGACGCCTCTGACACAGGCGTAGGGGCCGTCCTCTCCCAACGCTCGACCACCGACCAGAAGCTGCACCCCTGCGCCTTCTTCTCTCGTCGCCTGACCCCTGCGGAACACAACTATGACATTGGCAACAGGGAGTTATTGGCCGTTATCTTAGCGCTGCAGGAGTGGAGGCACTGGCTGGAGGGCTCGGAGCTCCCCTTTATTGTGCACACGGACCACAAGAACCTGGCATACCTGCGCGCGGCCCAGCGCCTCAACCCCCGACAGGCACGGTGGGCCCTTTTCCTCACCCGGTTTAACTTCACCCTGACTTACCGCCCGGGCTCTCTGAACAGCAAACCAGACGCTCTCTCCCGACTACATTCTCCTCTCCCAGAGGAACCCCGCCAGGAATTTATCATCCCACAGTCCCGTATTCTTGGTGCCCTTCAGTGGGATATTGAGAAGCAGGTGGCCAACGCTATCAAGGAAGTCACTGCTCCTGAAGGATGCCCTGCTAACCGGCTGTTTGTCATCCCGAAACTTCGCCCCGATGTCCTTCAGTGGGCACACGAGTCAAAGATGGCGTGCCACCCTGGAGTCTCCCGCACCACGTTCCTCCTGTCGCAGCGATTCTGGTGGCCCTCCCTTCGAGCTGATGTCCGGGAATTCGTGGCCGCCTGTCCCATTTGCGCCCGGAACAAGTCGTCTCACCAGGCCCCGGCGGGCCTTCTCCGGCCGCTTCCCATCCCCTCCCGCCCTTGGTCCCACATTGCACTGGATTTTGTTACAGGACTACCCCCATCCAACGGCAAGACAGTCATCCTCACTATAGTGGACCGCTTCTCCAAGATGGCTCACTTCGTCGCACTCCCCAAGCTCCCTTCAGCACTCGAAACTTCGGACCTACTTGTTTCCCATGCCTTCCGACTCCACGGTATCCCCCTGGACGTGGTCTCGGACAGGTGACCGCAATTTACATCGGCAGTCTGGAAGGCTTTCTGTAAATCCCTTGGAGCCTCGCCCAGCTTGTCCTCAGGCTATCACCCCCAGACCAATGGTCAAACTGAACGAGCCAACCAGGATTTGGAGGCCGCCATCCGCTGCGTCTGCCATCTACAACCCGCCTCCTGGTCCTTCAACTTACCATGGATCGAATATGCACGCAACACCCTTATCAGCGCTGCCACGGGCCTCTCTCCATTTCACGTGGCTTATGGATACCAACCCCCGGCGTTCCCCTCGCTAGAGTCGGAAGTGGCAGTCCCCTCCGTTGATGCACACCTGCGCCGCGCTCGCCGGGCCTGGCGCAACACGCGAGCTGCCCTCGCACGGACTTCTACACGCAATCAGCGTTTAGCCAACCGCCACCGCTCGATTGCTCCTGAGTACAAGCCGGGACAAAGGGTGTGGCTATCATCCCGCGACTTACCTCTCCACACCGAATCTAAGAAGCTTCAACCCAGATACATCGGCCCTTACCCCATTGAACGTGTCCTGAACCCCTCCTCGGTCCTGCTCCGCCTCCCTGAATCCCTCAAGATACACCCGGCTTTCCACGTCTCCCTCCTGAAGCCCGTCTCCTCCAGCGCCCTTAGCCCTCCGGAGGTGCCTCCTCCTCCTCCTCCCAGGTTGGTTGACGGCCACCCAGCATTTACGGTCAAGGCCATTTTGGATGTGAGAAGAAGGGGCAGGGGTTTCCAGTATTTAGTGGACTGGGAGGGGTACGGCCCTGAGGATCGCTCGTGGATCTCCCGGTCTCTCATCCTGGACCCCACTCTTCTCTCGGACTTTTATAGTCAATTCCCTGAGAAGCCAGGTAAGCCGCCAGGTGGCGTCCATTAAGGGGGGGGTACTGTCACATTCGTCAGTGACCGGTCTTCGTGCTCTATGTTGCTCTAGTTCCTGCCTTCTCCTGGCCTGTGTTTTTTTCCCTTGCAGTCACACCTTGAGCGGGCTGGAGGCGGGGACGCTGGGCACACCTGTTACTGATTACTCGCCATCCATTTAAGCTGACTGCTTACAGCTGGACGCTGCTGGTTCTTTGGTTTTGACAACCGCCGCCTGCTCACACGTGGACTCCTACCACGCTGCCAGCCTATTCCCTGTTTCTGGTTTTTAGCCAGGCTAGCCCAGCTGTTACCCAGCTACCCAGCCAGCTCCTTCTATTGTGTTCTTGGACTATTTCATGGTGACTCTTAGTTTTGCCTTTTCTGCACCATCGCCTTCTGTTACTCTGTTGGATTTTGCCTGCACACTTGCATTAAAGTGTTAAACTACGTCTAAAGCTCCCTGCCTCTGCTTCTGGGGCCCCAACCCCATCTCCACTCGTCACAAAATACAGTTGAACCGTGAAATTCAAATTCCCCTGAAGTTGTACAATATGTAATTTGTAGGGCAATCAATCAATTGTATTTTTTAAATCACAACTAATCGCAAGTTTTGCATAGTAAACTTACAATTATTGCACATGTTCCAGACTTCTGGACTGCAAGACTTCCTATTTGTCCCCAATATAGGACACGTAAGCAGTAGTAGAGCGTTTAAAAAATGTGTATCATTGAACAGAATTTGTATTGGCGCGCTAGTAACGCTAAAATTAACTTTAGCAGCCCTAGTTATTTGACCCAAATTTTCGGTAAAATAGGGATACAGTGTTCCCTCGTTTAACGCGAGGGTTAGGGTCCAAAAAATACCAGTGTTAAGTGAAATCCGTGTCGTAGAAGTTTTTTTTTTCTTTTGTTTTTTTATATATGTTTTTTTTGTTCATTATATATTTTTTAGTTTACAGGATATCTTTTTTCATTTATTATATATGTTTCTTGGGGGGGGGAGTTGCATGTTTTTTTGTTTACAGAATATGTTTTTTTGTTTATTATACTGTATATGTTTTTTTCGTTTAGAGTACACTAGGTCCCCAACTTACAAACATCCGACTAGCGAACACTCGCGGATACGAACACAAGCCGACTGGTCTATATTTTATTTTATTTTGCCTTGTAGTCGCTCAATCAGTATTTATACTGCTACTGTACATGCCTGACCAGTAGAGGGCACTGTGACACTGCTAATGGGACCAACAAAGGAAGCCTTAGAGCTAATGAAACCAACAGAGGGAGAATTAGACTAGACGCTGGGGAGATAAAGCTAAATGTATATGTATACACGTACATGTAGTACCTATATCATTGGTAATATTACCTTTTCCGCTACTTAAGAACAATTCGACATAAGAACGGTCGTCTGGAACCAATTGTGTTCGTTAGTTGGGGACTTAGTGTATATGTTTTTTTGTTTACAGGATATGTTTTTTCGTTTATTATATATGTATTAAGGCTGTAAAACCCCACAAGCCACACACTTTATACATTTTTTTCACACATAAGAAAATATATATGTTGCGCATATACAGGGCCTTGGTCCATGGGGTTTCCAAAATAAGCCTGTCTCATCCATAATAAAAACTCGGTCAGGCTTATATCCCCCTTCCTTGATGATGGCTTTAAATTTGTTTATGTATGCCTCTACCCCAGCAAAGCCCTTTTTGCATCGTTGTTAAAATGTATTACCTCCTTATTTTATTTTCCTCCTTCTTTATGGTACAAATCGAAGATTCGTTTATTCTGTAATAGCGCCCTAGCTGTGTAAGTTTTACCTTCCATCAGCATGTCCAGAATTCCAACTCTGTGTGCAATCGTTCGCATCTTCCTCTGCCTTTTGGGTGCTTTGTTGGTGCCTTTGTTGTTTCGTCAACATTGTGAGGTTTGCCGGGGAGCAAACTTGCAAACATACAGCACTAAAGAGCCACACTGCTAGCGATCAAACAATTATGCAAATTCGGCAATCTGAACGTATTCTGCCAATTGGTACGCAGAACACAACGCGTTCATACACTGTAAAAAACATGCTACACTGTAAAAAATTGCACACAAAATGTCCGTGTAATAGCGAGATCGTGTAAAGTGAACCGCGTTATAGCGAGGGAACACTGTATATCGAATGTGGCTCTAAAGACTTCAAAGCACATGATATTGTGTGCAATTTTATCTCGTAAAATTTCAACTCTGGCAGCATCGAAACGATCAACTCCTCAAGTGTGTTTTGCTTTTTCTTTCGTTTTCCAATTTCAAATAATTTCTTACTTTTTAATTTTATACAGTTCAACTTTAACACCTGTATGACATTTAAGAAATAAAATTATTATTAATTATTAAATTGTTAAAATTTTTACTTAAAATAAGACCTCTTGGCTCAGGAATGGATTAAATCAATATATTATTATGTATGGGAAAAATAGATATATTTTTTTAAAGGGTGGATTTTTTTTTAAAGTGATGCTCTGGTACATTTAAAATAGTCCTATTCCATTATAGAAATAAGTTTTTGTATGACAGTTAATTATTGTGAAAATAATAATGGTGAAGCGCATGCAAATACCAATTAACACATGCAAAGGTGAAAACCCCCAAAACTGTGAGAACTAAGGGAAACCCGGGAGGGTTGACAGTGTCGTTAAAAGTAAGAGGACTTCAAACATTGGCTTTAGACATGTTCATACTTATTAGGGAAACAAACTTAAAAGTGTGGCTCGCCCGCATGGCCTTAACATGCTAATGACCTTGACTTCTGAAGAAAAGAGTTATGGGAATTCTTATGATTGACTGTTTTGTGCCACCTGACCACCTCACAACCTTACACAACTCCACTCATGCACACATGGCCAGGTGTCAAGCACCGCACCCACTCCATGAGGGACCCCCAGAACCCTCAAGGCTTCGTGGGATTTGTAGTAGTTTCTGTGTGGTCAAGCGTGTCATAAACACAGCACTGACAGGATTCATCACCTGGGATATGTGTTTTTTTAATTTTTGCAAGTGTGTCTGCGTGTTTGTTTTGTGTGTTCACAAACAAATTTCAGCACACGCTTATCAGATGTGTAAAACAAAGCCACATGCCTGCTGGGAAGAACTGTTTCGAACAAGTATACACCGTGAACTGCACAGAAGTAATGCAATGGGTTTAAGTCCAGAAATCACTTGTGTTAGAAGCATGCCCACATAAGGGTTTGACAATGTGCAAAAAACAGACCCATGATTTATTCTTTGTCTTAATGCACACAGCATGTTCATTCACATGGTAACTATGCGAGAGTGTGAATGTGTGCAGGCACGTTTACAGTTTTCAACAAACAGAGGGGTCCCACTGTTTACTTTGTGCATCCTCTGTTAACAAAAACAGCAGCGATAAGAAACCAGTCCTGACTCCACACTCTCAATATTCCCATGTTCTCTATCTGCATGTTTCCACTGTCTTGTCCTGAATCTGCAGGTTTAGGGCGAGTCAATAGGGCAAGGATGTCTGCATAGGGGGCCGACAGACACATAGAGAGAGAGACACTGAGGATCAATTTGTTAAAACAAAAAAATTAACTGCCCACAGTCAAGAGATCGGGAAGATCTGGGTTCGAATCTCCGTTGGACATTTCTGTGTGGAGTTTGCATGTTCTCCCCGTGTGTGCGTGGGTTTTCTCCGGGTACTCTGGTTTCCTCCCACATTCCAAAAACACTGCATGTTAGGTAGGTAATAAATGTTAGGTAAATTGTCCATAGGTGTGAATGGTTGTTTGTTTATATGTGCCCTGCGACTGACTGGCGAACAGTCCAGGGCGTACCCCACCTCTCGCCCGAAGTCAGCGACCATGGTGAGGATAAGCGGCATAGAAAATAGATGGATGGGTATAGATATAATCACGTACCCAAATCACTTCACTGAGTCACTCATAAGAACTCGAGTCAGTCACTATTGAGTGCTACCCTAAAATAAGTAATACAATATGTAAGTCTTAAAGTTGATACTTAAATTTATTGAAAGACAGCCATTAATCAGATATTAATCTGTGTATATGAAACTAGAGTGTGCTTCTTGAAAGCAATCGAATGACACAGTATAAAAAGGTTCAAAGTGAAGGCTATGTAAACTTGCTATACAGCAGAGGTCTCCAACCTTTTTTGTTGTGAGAACTACTTTTACAAAATGAAATTGGCCGAGAGTTACTCATTTTTGTAACATTTCATTTCATAGCTAATTTCAACCCAAACTAATCGTTTTACCAGAAGATTAACAAAATGTTGGTATCACCAACTCACATTTTGTATTAAAACATCAACACAAATATGTCCATCAGCATTTTGTATTTCAAAATGTATTTCTCTCTAGTGTATCTCACATTATTGACTGAAAATGGAAAACAGGCTTGGGGTGCCCCATGGTCGTGGGGGCTACCTGATGCCGTGGGCACTGCATTGGTGACTCCTGCTATACGGTATGACGTACAGTGTATGTTATTTCTTCCAAGCCTGATTGAATCAAACCAGATTTCAGGTTAAGTATTTTATTGGCAGATAGTGGCTCGTAAAGACACCCTGAAGGAAGTTGAAAGACTTTATGGAGGTGCATTGACTAATGGATGTTGAAACCTCCAAATCATACATTCCATAGGAAAAAAATGTAACCATCCAAAATGTCACGTTATAGTCATAATTATACTCAGCAGCTAAGCTCCATTGGCACACTGTAACTGTTGCCATATTTGAGGGGTTTCAATTCCCTTGGAAACCCCTTCAATTCCCTCAACTCCCAACTTGGAGTTGTAATTTGGAGTTGAGTTCCAATTGCATGGCTGTTATGGAAAATCTGTTTCCAAATCGAAACAAAGCGGTGCAGCTCCCTGCAACTGATCGCGTCCAACCTTCCATGTAAGCAGTTAGTACTCCTAACTTGTTTTGAAATATGGCTCATTCTATGGTTTTTGATGTGCGAGAGCTATTGTAGTAACCGTGGAAATCCCCACTCAAAGTTCATAATAAAACCGTGCAAGCGTGAGAAGCAAGCATGTGCAAGCGTAATTTCCCTTCTGAGTTAAGGATTGTATGTTTGAGTTCCATTTGGGGGACTAACATGCAACCAATCAGCCAACTATAAAACTAGAAAATGTTCTTATTTCACTTCTACCGCACACGCAATGAACTGAACTCTAAATATGAAGTGAACTTTACAGAGTGAAGACACACCAACATAGACACGCTCCCCAACACACACACACACACACCCGGAGGACACCTTTGATAATGAACAAACCCACAGCAACTAACTGTTGAGCCCAGTTGCCATGGTTACCATGGCTGAGGAGCATCGAAGGACGCAAGGTGACCGACAGGGTTGTTGATCACCGTGGTAACAGCACAGCCATTCAGACACACCGGGGCTGGTGCTTGTGCACTTGTACAGTTCTTTCAAGCGCTGCTTTCCTCAATCGCTCATAAACACACACAAAACAACATTCTTCATGACTTTTCCTGTCATGATGACGCAGATGATAAAGTGATGAAGCGGTCGAGGTCTGACAAATGCTGGTTTTTCTATAAGATTTTATGAGCCTTTGTACTCACGCAGTTGGTCAAAGTGTGTCTGAAGGCCATCTGGTCCAGGGACTGAGCACAACAGACGAGCCTTTTGGAAAGTGCTCCACTTGTTCACCAGACTCCTCTGGCCTCCAATGTCATTCTACATACACCGAAAAAGCGTAAAATAAAATGTATGTACAATTTCAAATCCATATACATTTTTCAAGGAAAATACACCTCTTAATTTGCAACAAGACACCAGCTCTTAGAAGACTTCAGCAAATCTCTTGAGACTCTTTTTGCTTTTTTCTTTGACTTTTTTTGTATTTGAGATGTGTGGCAGTGATGACAAAGCAAAAAAGTGTGTTGATGGCCATAGGACCACAAATGGAACTTTAGAGGGCTGTTCTCACATCTCCGTCCTGGTTGCTACTGTATGGCTGAGTTGACAGCAAGTTTATATCAGTAATATTAAAAGAAGAAGAAAGTATGTACATTTGCATTTATTACATTTATTTTTATGTAGAAATGTACCTTCCGGGAAAATTCAGTAATCCTCCCTCTGTATGTTTGTTTTCAAGTTTTATTAAACCGCATGTTACTTAAAGCATTGCCTGTACAGCTATAAAGGTTTTATGATGGCATCAGGTTGATTATTTTTCTGTTATTTCCAATAAGAAAACAAAATATGAACAAATCAGAGGTTGACGTGTGTCCTCGAGCAGAGGTTCTACTGTATTCATAAAAAGCTAACATTGTCATGCTGCACCATACAAGTCTGCATACATAAATATCAACATTAAATAGCCACAGAGGGGCGGCTGACACAGAGATAGTGACAAACATAAACAGTCCCAATGCGCAAGTGATTATCTATACGATGCGTCAGGAATGTCCAAACAAAACTCTACATAAACACACGCAAGCACTGATGAGCACGTATTCTACCTGTGCAGGCACACATTTTAAAATAAACTACAAGCAGACAGGTCTCAGTCTGACATCAACATGCAAGCTAACACAGCTGGCATCTATCTTTTCAGGGCACAAACATTCCCAAACACCAGCTTTACCTTGCACACTCGGGCCACTCTGGAGTAGAGCACCTTCCCAGCAGTCCCCTCGGCCTCCTGAGCACGCTCGGTGAAAAACACGTAGACCTTATCGTCTTCTGGGTTATCTGTTTCAGACAGCGGCGCGACCCGCACAAACTGGGCATCTGGAGAACGAGGAGGGTGTGAGCAGAGCAAAATGCTAAAATGTGTTGTGCAACCTGCTGCTGATTGCACAGGTACATGTAAGAGTGCACAGGCAAAAGACGGGATGAGAGAGGATTGGTTCATACGCAGCAGAGGCTCAGCATGTATGTTGTTATCTTATGTTACCAGGCGCAGACAATATAACACCAAACATCATTCAAGAGGTGCTCTGGGAATGCGTTCCATCCCATAGGACGTTCAATATCTGATGCGCAGTGGATGATGAATACAATGGTTGGAGCTCAAATGTTCCTATGGCAATGTTTGGATAAGCTTATGCAATAGCACAACAGCAATTTACTTCAAGAGTGGTATAGACGTTTTGCCAAAATCTTGTATTGACCTTTTTTGTGGTTTCACATAATATAGATGAACCTAGGCCTCCACACCACTGAATCATGGTCAGAATGGACTATTCCATTGTCTTACCGAGGTTTTTCCATTGCTTCAGAGTTCAAGCCTTACATTACTTTACAAACAGAAACTTTTTTTTTCTGATTAGCCGGGCTGATTAGTGGTTATCCTCACGGATTAGATAGTATTCTTGCCTCGGAAGAGTGTCTTGCATCTGAATGCCCATTAATGGCATCAAATATCTTGCTGTGACCATTTTTATTTGGCTATATTATACTTTTTCTTGGGGTACAGTATGTATTTTTTCTCCATTCCAGGGTAAACAAAAACAAAAGCTTTTCCAGCAACAGTTGACACTATAATGCCAAACCGTGAGGCTATTTCACCCAATCAGAAGCCTGAAGAAAGCCATCTCTGTGAACGGTATAATAACAGCATTGACTAATTAGGGAGAAAAAAAGAGATTCATACATTTGGCCAAACTCCTGCATATTACACTTGAATATAACATGAACATGGAAGTCATACAAGAGAAGAAAAATGTGACAGATAAAACCGAAAATGCATGGCTGTAGATGACGACAACGTACTCCATCGAGCATCTGCCAACTGATTGTGATGCTACATGTATCATAAAACTTTTTCAAAAACAAAACAATTCCACTAATAAGGCGCGCAAAATAAAATGGTTAACTGCCTTTTGAATTACATTGAATGTCTTCGAGATCTCAAGTGTGTCTCAGACACAATTAGAACAGTTTCCCTCTTACCCTGCATCCAGGTGGAGTCGTACTGCTCTGTGCGGATGACATGACGGTTGCCAAGGCTACGGAAGAAGGCAGAGTCCCTGCTCATGAAGTCTGAGGTAATGCCAGCATAGAGCTCTCCATCTGCACAACGTAAAAGAAAAGATTGAAATCACATCTATAATTTGAATTTGTGGTTTGAGGGGCTAACTTACCCACAACTGCAGATGCTGTTTTCTGAAAGGGATCGTAGGGACATTTGCCCTTTCCACATTCTGTCTGGCTATAGGACAGGGTCTGGTGTCCTAACTGGGGACCAAAACGGAGACATGTGAAATTCAGCTCTATGTATGAGAGGTGTTTTTGGGAAGTGGCTGGTTTGTTTTCACTCACTGATTCATATACCACACACACACACAACCTCCCGCATGTCAAATTGAGGGTAATCAGACTGAAGTGGAGGGATTTGAAAACGTGTTAAGTCCAGTCTTAAGCCAGCCAGTGCCACCAGCTCCTCTAAGCACCACGTCTACACACCTGCTCTGATCTTGGCCTTTCAGAGGATTAGCTGTTACAAGACACACACATGCACACACCCGAAAGGCCTGCATGCAACCTAAAGAAAATCACAAAACGCAGGAAGGCATTTCCATCAAAAAGGGGGTAAAAACATCACATTACTTTGTGAGTGAATTATGAGACGCCAGAATACAGTATAACATAAAATTAGACACAAGGAGTAAGGGAGTAACTGTCACACTGTAATGCACAAATAAAAATGGTGGGCGCATTGTTTATTTTACTGATCGCTGAGACAGGATGAACTCTGGTACATATATGGGCATGGGGGCAGACACCACACTCACTCTTACTAAAGGCCTGTGCATAGGGGCCATGCCTCGGAGACAGAATACACACACACACACACACACACACACACACACACACACCCACACACACCCACACACACTCGATGATACCCAATTATGGGTGGGCTCACTTTCACATCGTTTGTCAAAAAAACAGCCTGCTGGGGTCAACTTCTTTACATAAAGCTGGTTTCACAATATCATCATTGACATCTGCACACTGATCATAGCTGAACCCATTCTCATGAGGATTTACCTCAAAATGTAATGCGCTGTAATTTGTATTAAGTTGCCTTATTTACTAGGCTAACTTTTAAAATAATGAGTTATATGAAAATGAGATACCCTGACTACCTGCTTTGAAAAAAAACAACAATTTCTGCCTTGGTGGAGGTCTGTGCACAGTTACTGCTCTTCATTGCTAAAACAACAAATCTAATGGTGGACACCATTAGACCGTGGCAAACCACGCCACCCGTACACCTAAAATCTGACTACTGTACTGTGAGCGCTCTGAGCCATGATCAAGCATGGTACACTTCCCTGGACACAACAAGTTTGGAAGATGATTTATTAATATTAATTACCTTACATATGAGAAAATAAAGAGAATGACTCATAATAAGCCACAAAATTGCTGTAGTAATGAAGTTTTGTGTCATGAAGTGATGACAGCGTTGCATGAGTGTGGCTCAGCAGGGGACTGAGGACAGGGAAGCTAACTGAACCCATGGTCCGAGAGAAGTGGCCAAGTGTGATACAGGTGTTTCTATTTTAGAAAAAAATATGGTTTTCCTTCTTCAATTCCACACGTTTTGTATAAAATGCATGTGCAGATTATATGTGGTGTAGTATATCATGACACTACCGCCATTTTAGGCATTATATTCTAATGTTATACAGTATATTACTCTGTGATTCCTACCACTAAAAATAAAAGAAGGAAATTTCCTGTCTGGGGTTTAAAAAAAGGAGTAGAAAGCCTCAGTGTCAAACAATAACAATATTCAGAGTGTGTGCGCAGTAGTACCTGTTGGAAAACGTTGGTGGCAATGAAAGCACACCTGGGGTTGAAAGCTCCAGTACCGCACACGTACAGGTGAGTCTGGTTAAAAGGTTGCAGGACTCGCAGGAAGTTAGCGCACTCAGTCTGGACAGGGGGAGAGAGAGTGTGAGACATTGATGTGGCGTGTTCTCTGGTTCATCACATATGGGGGCGCTGCTTTCCACCAGGCAAGGCAGGGAAATGCTTGGGGCCCCAGTCCAGTTGGGGGCCTCCGAGGGCTGACAAACTTTGAACGTTTACAGCAGTGACACTATGTAAAGGGGCCCCCTGTGAATTGACTCCTGTGATTGGTTATCTGATCAAACAATCAAGAGCTTTTACTGAGTAAAATTGTTGACCTCAAACAGCCAAAAATAAACTTTGGGGGAAAAATGAAAGCAGAGAGCCATGTGGACATTTTGTTATTAAAATAATATATTATCATCAAATAACATATGTTTTTCATACAATAATGCATGTTCACCTTTCAGTTCACATGAATAGGGGCTTTAAAGAGCGGAGGCACATCACCTGTTTTTAATTCCCTATTGTGAGCACTTCAGGAGTTGTTTTTCTTCCTGAATACAGTTGAAACTTTAGATATTCTGTGTTACTATTAGGGGGGAAAAAAAGTGCGAAGACGAAAAATATCTCAAGCGACTCTTGATTCATATCAGCACCGGAGTGTGTAAAAGCAACGGTAAGTAATAAAAATGTATACACTGTTCTTTATGTATGTGTGCGTGCGTGTGTGCTGAATCACCTCTGGGTCTTTTCCAGCCATGAGGCATTCTTGGACTCGGTCTCGACTGGAAGGCCAATGCAACTGTAGAGAGTGAAAAAGAGATTTAACGACCGCTTTCACTGCTCACTTTACATTTGAGATAAGAGGCCCGGGCCAGTGGCAGGTGCTTTATAAAAGGGGAGGGGAGAGGGGGGTCAGCATAAGAGGAACAGTAATCTCGAAGAAAGAGGTCAGGAGGAGGAGAGGCAGGGCTGAGAGCCAACTCTGTCCCAGCAGCAACGACTAATTCATCTACTGATTGACTGGCCCCACTGACTAATTGGCTCATTACGATTACTTGCTTCAAGTATCACATACTGAATCAACACTTCTTTGTGTGTATTAATGACTACATTATTTCTAATTAGTCATTCTAATTGTGTGCTTTGCATACACTAACTAGCCGCAACAGCACGACTACCTGCACAATCCAATGAGATCCAATGCAAGAGCTGTATGACAAATTCTACTTTTACAAAGATAAACATGATTGAGGATCAGAGAAGCATTATTATTTGGTGATAATTTGCGTTGTGAGACTTTGTAATATTTTGGTTACCTCAATTAACCACGAGCCAAAATATTAGACAACAAACTGCAATAATAAACATACTGTTAAATGAATTTGAATGAATTTGAATGAATGAAACAACAACAATTCTGTCTTGTCAACATTGTAAATATTGAGTTATTGCACAAAGTTGATGTACTTTCCGATAAAAGTCCTTCATACATGTTATTGTTTTGCATGTATAGTGGAATAAAAGCAGCAAAGTTAGTAAAATGCAAACTTTTGGCAACAAATGATGCCACTTCTTCATTTAGAAGTGAGTTATTCCAAGCAGAATGCTATTTGTCATTCAGGGAAGTTACATTTTCAAGCATGTCATTGTTTACTCACAATTCAAGCACTTTCTAAATCTTAACAGTAATCGGGGTAAAAAAAATAAAAATAAAATACAGAATAGCAAGAACAGAAGGAACCTGACTGAGCTCAAGGTAAGTTAAGTGAGATTATATTACTTGCCACAAGTTTTTAGTATAAGTCATGCAGATAATATTTCACTGGACACAAGGCGGCGTGGAATTCAATTTTGTATGGCCTGGAAGCAAAAATGTTGGCTGATTTAATGTTTTTGTGCTACAGCTTAACTACACAGAAGTCTATGGTTCACATTTCTTTACATGGCAACATGATATATACATATGAGACAAATGAGTTTAAAAGAAGAATCGAGTGCTGTAAATAATTTTATATGTGTAGATAAGCAAGTAAAGAACAGTAACTTGCTCAACACCATCAATGGATTTTCATTTTTAAAAATCATCTTAACAACAGAAAATGTAGCCAAAGTGACGTCATCATGACAAGCGATGGATGTCAAGTAATGGTTCCCTGATGTAGTAGTGCCTACTGCAGTCAGTGCCTGATGAGTATAACAGATTAGATTAGAAACCGCAGTCAGCCTTATCTCCAAATACCACACACTGACAGGAACAGGCATGGACCACCGCCAAAGAATTCTCACCATGTCAACATTTCATTTCATGGAAATGTTCTTCTCTATGAAAAAGGCTGTTTGTCAATGTAAACTAGGACTAGCATGTGGCAAACTATAGTTAACAGAGCTAAAGAAGAGGCCGTAGGGAGCATTTGTCACCAGAAAAAATTAGTAATTATCTAAAGAAACAAAATGTATTAAGATCCAACATAAGCACAACAAGTACCAAATAGACTCGAAAATGTTTACTGGTCATTTCCATGTTCAATTTTATATAGCTGCCAAATTATTTCTGAATGTGAATTTCTCACACCATATGTCAATAGTCTTGTTATCAGGTATGGATTGTTTGTCAGCGGAACTACTTTATCATTCATTACACACAAAAATTGAAGTCATGACCAGCAAAACAGCTTCCTTTTCAAATCAGTATTGTAAAATGTAGTTACTCTTTGTATAGTATATTCAATTCAGATTTGTAAGTTTTTATTCATTTTATATTTCATTTTAAATTATTAAACTGTTTTTTCATTATTTGTTTTTTTATTTTAATTGATTTTATCTTGAGCTACAGTATTTTACACTATTTATACAGTACCCGTCCAACGTTTGGACACACTTTGTTATTGATTAACATGAGAACGTGTCACAAAATGTTTGGCTGGTGCTGAATATCAGAATCAGAATTAGAGTCAGCTTTATTGGCCAAGTATGCTTACACAAACACACAACGCAAACGTCCGTTAAATTAGCTCTCGCTGTACATACATAAAACACTTAAGAAATACATAAAGAATTAAGAAGTAATTAAAGATTGAGATGTGCAAAAGGGATAATAATATAATGACAGTGCAATTAAAGTAAGTGGGTGTGTGATTAATAAACCAGGACATTATATGCATTTATACAAAAGATAGTATTTAGAAGAAAAAAAAAAACAGGATTTATAGTCACTGATTTTTTTTTTATTTTTGGGGGGGGGTCAACACTGATGTGTTGATCAGACTGATGGACTAATGGCAAGTGTTGATCAGACCGATGGCCTGGGGGAACAAAATGTCTCTGTGCCTGGTTGTTTTGGCTTACAGTGCTCTGTAGCGCCTACCTGAGGAAAGGAGTTTGAACAGTTTGTGTCCGGGGTGTGAGCTCCCTGCAGTGATGTTCCCTGCTCGCTTCCTGGCCCTGGACCGGTACAGGTCACATATGAAGGGCAGGTTGGCTCCAATTATTTTTTCTGCAGACTCGATGGTCCTTTGGAGTCTGTTCCTGTCCTGTTTGGTTGCAGTTCCAAACCAGACAGTGATGGAAGGGCACAGAACAGACTGAATAATTGTGGTGTAGAACTGGATCAGCAGCTCCTGGGGCAGATTGAACTTCCTGAGTTGTTGTAGGAAGAACAACTTCTGCTGGGACTTTTTCTGTACAGTGACTGGGTGGAAGGCCCACTTCAGGTCCCGAAAGATTGTGGTTCCCAGAAACCTGAAAGTGTCCATATTAGACACTGTTCTAGATGGTTCTGACCACACCAGAGGACCAGTTGGTCCACCTCCCATCTGAATGCAGACTCCTCACTGTCCCGTATGAGACCAATGACTGTTGTATCGTCTGCAAACTTCAGGAGTTTCACAGAAGGGTCCCCTGAGGTGCATTCATTAGTATTGAGGGAGAAGAGCAGTGGAGAGAGTATAGAACCTTGGGGGGTGCCAGTGTTGGTGGTCCGGGTACTAGCCTCACCTTGTTATATATATTAAATTATATATTACATGCGCTATATATGTCATTATAATACAACAAATTTCACCCTGTGCGCCAAGTATTTCGATTCTAATTTCTAATCTGCGTCAGATTTGTATGAACTCTGATTTAACATTTAAAATAAAAGGTCCTTCAAATCAGATTAGAATACATTTCACAAATCACAGATAGAAAATAATTTTGACCTTTTTTATTTATTTGCAATTTTCTCTCTCTACTATACTAATCAAAACTGAATGGAACCATTCCTAGAAGAATACCTACACATCTTATAAACTCCATCTTTATAATTAAAAAATGTTTCTCCCAAACAAACAAACTCAGCCTGCTTAATGGAGATGAAAAACTGAACTATTACTTTTTAGATTTCAGATGAAAGTTTCTTTGTTTTGTGATCAACTGCACATCTTGCAAAAAGTAGCAGCAATCATTTCATTGTGGTCTGAAGAGATTAAAAGATTTGGACGTTAGCAGAGAAAATAAACAGTAAAACACCCTGCCATATGGGAGGGAGGAAAAAACTACTGCAGACAAGTTGGAACATCTTAGTACCAGACTATAAATACGGAACATGACTTTCTAGGCAGCACAGGGCTGAGTTATGTCTTGAATGTGACTATCTGTCCGGGTGCTGGCTGGCTGCCTGGCAGAGTGGGTGGCTGGTCAGCTACAGTAACTGCTGCCTGTCTACCTGCTTGCTTAGCCCTCCGCCCGCATGCACGTCTCACTGATGAATGTATTGATTGGATGGGACAGTGCAGCATCGTCTCTGTCCTTGATGTGACCCTGCACTCATCGAGACGGGCTGGCACAGCCATCATCACAATGTCTGTCTGCTATGTTTGCGATTTGGCAGCATAAGGCTAAATATTGACACAAATATAACTGTCAAGTGGAACTGATGTCAGCCCAAAGTTCATTTGCTGGTGCACTTACTCTTTGTGTAAATTTTTGATAGGGTCATAGCATTACAGATCTATGGTGACATGATATTAGTGCAGCCTCATGAGTGAGAGAAAGAGGAATGTGATCTTCCCTATCTCAGTCAGGAAAGGGCAGGGCTCACTCGGCACTTCCTGTCTAAAGGGTGTTAGGATGTACACTATTGGTGTCATATCATTCATTGAAATTGAAAATATTGCCCCAAAGGTTGTACGTGCAATATTTTAGTAAAGCTAAAGAAAAGCTACAAATCAGTGAAAATAAACAACAACATTCACAGACTTGAAAAATAATTGAATTGTTTCTAGTTTATTCCAAATGTGGGTGTGGACATGAATTAATAAATCAACGCTTGTGCAAAACATCTAAATCTTAATAATTCATTTTAGCAAGACATCCATCCATTGTCTATACCGCTTCTCCTCATTAGGGTCGCAGGGGGCATGCTGGAGCCTATCCCAGCTGACATAGGGCGAGAGGCGGGATACACCCTGGACTGGTCGCCAGCCAATCGCAGGGCACATATAGACAAACAACCATTCACACTCACATTCATACCTATGGACAATTTAGAGTCTCCAATTAACCTAACATGCATGTTTTTGGAATGTGGGAGGAAACCGGAGTACCCGGAGAAAACCCACACACACACACGCGGAGATTTATCTATCTAATTAATAAATCATGCTGTTTTGTGGTTGAATATGGCCCATTATTAGTCCAAAAACATTCATATTTAAAGGAAAAGTGCACTTTTTGGGAATTTTACCCATCATCCACAGTCCTTATGTGAGACATGAACACACATCTTTCTCTTTTCTGTGCATTCTAAAGATAGAAAAACAGATCAAAAGAGGCACCACAACTGGTACCAGGCATCATTTTATGAAACAGTAACACTGTTACAGTCAAAGATGACTGGGAGCCAAGCGGGAAAGCTGAAAATGTAAAAAAAAAACATCACAAGAATTCTACAATCAATATTGTTTCTATGACTATGTAGAATGTGCAAACAAGACAGCAGGAAACAGAACATTGATGACTGGAGAAAAAATGGTACTAGTCAGAAGGTCAATCAAATCAATACGTCAAAGTCCTGACTCACACATTATTTTAAATCTGCAGTCAGTGTGCATGATTGTGCATGCGTCATCCTACATTACAATGTAAACAACCAGTTGCTATAGAAAATCATGTGCATACCTTGCGGGGGTTCTGCGTGATGTCATCCATGCTGGTAGAAAGCAAATTATCTTTCATGGCCACATACAGGCGCATGCCGTCATCATCGGGCAGAAGGGAGTGTAGGTCTCCCGCCACCAGGGGCAGGGTTAGCAAGCGACCATTCTGGATCAGTTCTGTAGGAGAAGGAAGAGAATGACATTAACCAGAGGTGAGAGAAAGCCAGTGTTTTGCAAGTCTCAAGTAAGTCTCAAGTCTTTAATCCCAAATCTCGAGTCAAGCCTCAAGTACAAATGTGCAAATTCAAGTCAAGTCTCAAGGCAAGACAGGTCAGGTCAAGTCCCAAGTCATAGGCTTGAAATGTTCAAGTCCTTACAAGTCATAAGCACAGTGTTTACCAAATAAAATGCAATTTTAACAATGTAAGAATCTATTAAATTTGACAAATACAATGAATGCATTTTGAAATTTTGTCTTTTTAACAAGACTTAGTCACAGAAAAAGAGTGCTAACATACCATTCGGGATTTAGTCAGTGCAAAACAGGACAACAACAAATGAACTTCTGAAGACATTTAAGATATATTCATTTTACCTTATGAACAGTGAGTGCATGCAAAACTTTCTAAAGCCCCACCCTCATTGTTCGTTCTTAAACATGATTGGACGTTAATAGAGGCATTCAATGCGGTAGATTCTGTGGGAAAAGTTGTTGTCTTGCTGGAAATGATATAATAATGGTCAAGTTAGTTGAATACTTTGAATGAGGACATATTAGTTTCAAGTCATGACACTAAAGTCCGAGTCAAGACCCGAGTCAATGATGTCAAAGACCAAGTAGAGTTGCAAGTCTTTCATGATATTGTCAAGTCGAGTCCAAAGTCATCAAAATTGTCACTCTAGTCTGACTTGGGTTTAAGTCACGTGTCACATCTCTGACATCTACCAAAAATGTCATAAAGCAATAGACTGGGGCACCATGGCTTTTTTCACATGCTTGACATTTGTGGTTCCCCCTATGGGATGTGCTAGAAATACTTTGGAAGACATGCTATTATCCATGTATTACAGATATCCTCAAAGTTTTATAATTATTAGACAAATGGGCAATGACTTAAAGACAATTACATTCCTTCCCATGTCTCTGCAACAGTGTTTTGCTTTATGGCGACCACATGCTTGTCACTCCCCTGAAGGTGTGGCCCAAATTCCACGGTGATTCAGCTCAACACCCTAAAGTTACAGTGGGTGAGTTTAGTTTTGTAGCACGCACTGAGCTGTGTGAGAAATTTCAAGTCAATCCGATTCATGGGCTCAAACTTTGGGGTTTAATAACAGCACCACCATATAGTGTATTTGTCAGAGAAATAACAGCACAGACAACACAGTAGGGGTGCACATCTTGACAAATGTTAACCCTTTTGTGTGCAGCGGTTAATGAGCACAAGACTGAGCTTGCACAAACAAATACATACAGTCATTGCTGTATGTTGTCCTTGTGAAGCAAACCATTATAATGATACAAACACAAATGGCAAAACAGTATACAGTACATCTCCACACAGCTGTGTTTGTTCCTCTTTTGGACATGATGGATTCTTGCACCATGCCAACTATGAGAAATATGGCACTGGAGTTCAGCTGCTACCAGGGCGAGGGCAGGAGTGGCCCACTCATCTGTCTTGTGTAGACTTTACCACTTTACATATCCGCTACTATGTGTTTTTCACCATATTCCACTTGGCATCAGCATGTAACACTGTAGCATAAAATTACATGTATGGTACATAAGCTCGATAACCTCACCAGGCCCTAGCAGCTCCACATAGCAGTGAGAGGTTTATAGATCACATAATTACTAGGGCTGTCAAAAAATTTAATCAAATTAATCACTGTTTTCAAATTAATTAATCATGATTAATCACCATTTCAAACTATGTGTGAAATATGCCAAATTTTTATTGTATTTTATGTGCAGAAAGATAAAACATTTGTACATATTAACAGTTCCAAATGACCCTAAAATTTAACAGCTAAAAGATACTGCACATGTCTGAAAATGTATTTAGATAGATACTTCTTAATACTACTTAATTCATTTCCAAGAGAAATGTTGCCTATTTGCCTAACATTAGTCTCTTTAATAAGTAGAACATTTGGCTCACACTTTAATCGTGTTACCATGAGCCATGAGGGGTTGCATTCAAAGACGCCACGTAATTTAAAGTGAATTCACGTTTTGAGTGTAGATGTATATTCTGGGATTTCCAAGCATTCTTAAATGCAGCAATTTTTACTTCCACAGTAAGAGTTACTATACGTTAGTGAGTGATAAAAAATATCCACTTACTGTTTTTCTTTGTCTATCTGTTTACCTAGACCACACAAACAAGCATAATAGACATTGTTGTGTTGTTCGTAGAGTCCATGAACGCACGCACCTTGCGGTCGTCTGGTGACAATGAGAACTACCGTTGTAATGACGAGCAGACGAGAGATATGTTGTGAGTTGGAGATACATACACTCCTGATCAAAATCTTAAGACCAGTTGACAAATTGCTAGAATTTGCATTTTGCACATTTGGATCTTAATGAGGTTTTAAGTAGAGCTACAATATGCAAAAACAAGAAGGGGGAGTGAGACAAAAAGCACTTTGAAAAAGTGATTTCTTGAAAACAACAATTAAACTGAAATAGGCTGTTTATCAGCTGATCAAAAGTTTAAGACCATAGCTCAAAAAATAACAAAAAACTCTCCAACTCAGAGCAAAAAAAAATTCTCAGTAGGACTCAGTAATGAGTAGCTCCACCGTTCTTGTTAATCACTTCAAAAATTGGTTTGGGCATGCTTGTTGTGAGTGTTTCCAGGAGGCTAGTGGGAACATTGCTCCAAGTAGTGAAGATGGCTTCACGAAGGGCATCAACTGTCTGGAACTGATGGCCATTTTTATAAACTTCCCTTGCCATCCATCCCCAAATGTTCTCTATGGGATTTAAATGAGGGGAACATGCAGGATGGTCCAAAAGAGTGATGTTATTTTACTTCGTCAAGCGAGCACTGTGAACTGCAGCGTTGTCCTGTTGAAAAACCCAGCTGTTACCACACAGACGAGACATCCCTCAGTCATGCGGGATGCCCGCTGCAACATCTGCACGTAAACAGCCGGCGTTTGACGAAGCTGCACCACCTGAAGCTCCAGTGTTCCACTGAATGGAAAAAGCACCCCAGATCATGATGGACCCCCCTCCACTGTGCCGGATAGAAAACATCTCAGGTGGGATCTCCTTGTCATGCCAGTAACGTTGGAAGCCATCCAGACCGTCAAGGTTACATTTTTTCTCATCAGAGAATAAAACTTTTTTCACCTTTCAAAGTCCCATGTTTGATGCTCCCTGGCAAAGTCTAAACGGGCAGTTTTGTGGCGTTGAAGGAGACGAGGTCTTTGAATTCGTTTTTGTTTTTTAAAGCCTTTTCCCGCAGATGCCGTCTGATCGTTATTGCACTGCACTCGACACCAGCAAGGGCCTTAATTTGGGTCGAAGACCGCCCTGTGTCTTGATGGACAGCCAATCGGATCCTCTGGTGTGATTTTTTTGGGTCTACCACTTGACTTTTTTGTTCCATAATGCTCAGGATCTTTCAGAAAATGTAGAATGACTGATTTACTGCACCCAACCTCAGCAGCAATGGCACACTACGAGAGGCCTTGCTTATGCAGCTCCACAATCCGACCATGTTCAAAAAGAGAAAGCTTCTTAGCTTTAGCCATCAGGAGGGCATGACAGTGTGAATGCCTGACACAAAAATTAACATTTTGAGCAGACTTTGGTTTTTATAGCCTGTGGTTTTAAACTTTTGATCAGGTGATAAACTTATTTCAGTTTTTATTTCACTTTTTTTTTGTTGTTGTTGAGAGTTCCAAATGTTTTTTGTCCCACTCCCCCTTCTTGATTTTGCATATTGTAGCTCTACTTAAAACCTCATTAAGATCCAAATGTGCAAAATGCAAATTCTAGCAATTTGCCAACTGGTCTTAAGATTTTGATCAGGTCTGTATATGGTGTTGGAATTAAACTGCTGTTGATGTGTTCTGGTCAGAATAAAGTTATACTGTAAAAGAGTGTCAGCCTCTGTGTGGGGATGTTATTGTTCTTCCGTCTGCCATCATAACAGAGAGGTTTGGCTTGACATGATGCACATGTGTTAATTACACTAAAACATTTTAACATAATTAATGAAATAAATTAGTTACCGCTCTTAATAATTACACTCACGCCCTAACAATTACACACAACATCGTTTAACAGCGTTAGCAGAATTGTATGTAGGGTTTGCAAGCATGCGTTTAACATAGGTAGATTCAATTACAGTAGAAGACATGACAAAATGACGACAGAGGAACAAGGGAAAAAAATATGTGAGAGATTGACAGAGATGGAGAGGTGGTATATAATGTATCAGAGATGGGGAATACTGATCTGATCATCTGAGAAAAAAGTAAGTGACACCTAAGGAAGAAACAAAAATGACACGCTAGATATGAAATACAATAATTGATTTCAGACTTATAGCGACATTGTGGGAACACTTTTACTTTTGTCTCTCTCAGTTGTTCTCTTCTAGAATGTATTCCCTCATAGACAACAAGGGCCTATTTGTACACGGAGACCTTTAGGGCAAAAGCAGGGCATACAGGGGGGATTAAATATTGATTGGAAAATGCCTCGGGTTTATTCCAGAAAGACAATAGGTAGACAGGCGTGTGGGCTGCAAATAAGGTCAAACTGTTCCAATTTGATTAGCATCCAAATGCCAAATAATAATATAAATATTAAAAAAGAATAATAATAATAATAAAATATAAATAAATAAATAAATATATATATAAAATAAAAAAATATAAAATCTGCTTCTTTTTTAGTGTTGTAGTGTTATTGCACACTGTATTTTCTTTTTCTATTTTCTTTTCTCTTTTTCTACTCAATACTTTTAATGTCATTATAATTTCAAAAGCCTCCTGTGCACAAGTGTCGCGAATTAGCACCTGTGCTAAACACGCAAACAATGCATCTGGTCTGTCCAATGTAATTGTGATGTCCACATCAAATAAACAATAAATAAATAAACCCTGCTAACTAAAAGCACCAAACAAATGACGATGAAAACAAACTTCTTGGGGTAATTTGGGTGCATGATAAATATCACCATTAATTCATAAATCTGATACTGATTGCTCCATATGAAATATTGTCTTAAATTAAAAAAGGAGCAGTAACAAATATCATTGCTTGCTCTTTGCAGGTTGGATGTCCACTTGTTCATTTGTTGCATTGTCACGGATGACTTCTTTATTCAACTGCTACTGTTATCAAAACAAAAACGTGAAGCTCAAGTTAATTCACAAAGCTTAAAATAGTTGTTATCGCCAGACACCTTGCCAAATCCATCATAATGTCTAACGTGGCGGAAAGACAGACTTCCACATCTCCGTCCAATTAAGCGGCCACAAGCTGTGAGCCCATGTGAGTTTGTTTACTATTCCTAGCTGTGATGTAATTTTGTCACTCACAGAATAAATAATCAGAACCTGCGGGAGTCGACAATTTCCTTTTAGATCTTCTGTGATTGAACCAAGCATGGGAATTGCTTATTGTCTTTCATA
The DNA here is from genome assembly GCF_027744805.1 of Dunckerocampus dactyliophorus. Lineage (NCBI taxonomy): Eukaryota > Metazoa > Chordata > Actinopteri > Syngnathiformes > Syngnathidae > Dunckerocampus > Dunckerocampus dactyliophorus. The sequence continues at coordinate 20,261,869 of NC_072819.1, read as the reverse complement.
ATTAAATTATGTCAAAAACGTGCGCACCTCTTTTGTCATTGTGCTCATAAAAGTGAGTGAAATGCATTCAAGAGGAGGGTCAAGAGGAGGTGGAGACACAGCAGGGAGAGAAGATGAGAAAAATGGCAGGAGAAAAGTGACGGCCAGATGAAATTGGTCCGATGGTTGAAGCAGTTATGAGATGGGAATGGGTAGGATGTCAAAACATGACACGGTGATGGGCAGATGAGGGGAAGGAGGATAGAGAGGACGGGCAAAGAGAAAGCAATCCTGATGAGAGAAATGATGAAATAGTGATGGATAACGATGAGCTGGTTGGATAGGAATGGGAGATGACAGGGTTATTGTGGAGGAGATACCATGAAGCGGAATGATGGGCGTCGAGATGGATTGAGGAGGACAGGGGAACCGCGGGGATGAAGCCAAAGACGAACAGTGGGTGGATATTGTGGGGTAATAACAGAGCAGGAAGTGATGCATAGATTGACAGATTGGGTAGGAGAAAGAGAGGGACGGACAAAGGCTGATAAAGAAATGAAATGGCATAAAAGTGAGAGTGGGAGAAATGATAAGATGGCAGGATGATTGGATGGATGACAGGTGAGGAAGGATAAAATGATTGTGGAAACGACAAAAGTGATACAAAAAGCTAGAAAAAGTTAGAAATGGGAAACTTTGTGACAAAACATAATGCAGAAGGAAGTGAAAAACATATTTTCATAACAGAACAAAACCAGGATGGCACTCAGTGGAGCGCAGGCCTCTACAAGTCAAGTCAAGTTAGTTGTATTTCTTTGTTGCCAATTAACAACCGACATCTCAAGGCAGATCAACTGAACCTCACATAAACAAGCACTTTAGTGATGGAGGCTAGGAAAAACTCCCTCTGAGGAAGAGACCTTGAAAGAAACCCAGACTCTGTGTTGGTCTAGGTCCAGCCTTTCAGCAAAAACTACCCCAAACTATCCTGGAAGGCAATGTTAGTGTTTGTTGTTCTGTGTTCCTTTATGCAGTGGAACCCGTTTATGTCGACATCCCTCCAATTGGCTGGCTGACTCATGTTGACATAAACGGCTGTCGACATAATTTGAAATAGGCGTTGCTTGCACATTTTTGCCAGAGACATAAGGACAATGAGCAATAACCTACGGCAGGTTGTTGACCTTTTTTTCCTCCATTTCTGTCATTTCTGCACAATTTTAATGGGTGCATTTTGTTAGTTATGGGAAGGGGGATAAAAGAACAGCTGAGAAGTCTACGGCAAAAGAAGAAAGGACCTTTGGTCCTATGCCAAAGCTTTTAAGGTAAGTGGCAGTTACTTTCCTGTTGCCCTTTCACCATTCTTTGTTTGTTTTTTATTGATTTTGACAACCACAAATCTGCTTTTGCAATAATGATGAAGTTAACAATGCTATACATATGTTGCCATGGATGGACCAATTTTACTAAGAAATGACCTTTTTTGTTCTCTCATTTTATGGCAACAAAAGCAGTCAACAATATAGGTGAACATTTTAGTAATAAGAAAAACATGGTGGACCAAGACTTGATGAGTTGGTCGACTTAAGACAAGTTCCACTGTACAAAGCGAAAAACCTTGGCGCGTCACTCGTATATGTTTGTTATTTTGTTGCTAGCTACTACTTTGTGGTTCATGGAAAATGATATGAAGAATAGATGGACAAGATATTTAAATGGGTTCTTCCTGGTCACATGTGTAGCGCTTCCACAAAGTTTCATAGCAATGTCGCTTTTGCATAATTCTGCTAATTTAGGGTGCTTTCAAACCAAACTTTAGTTGTCGGTGTGGTTCATTTGGTCAGATGAGAACCCAGTTATCAAACTTGGGTCTGAGACCACCTAAAAGGGGGTGAGGTTCGGATCATCACAGATCAGTTTCTTTGAGAACATAGTGCAACTACAATCACATCCAAGATATACTGTAATAACAAGCACAAATAAATAAGGTAACAAAGATGACAGAACAAATGGAGAGATAAAGAGAGAGAAAAACTATATACTGTAGCAGATGCTTTTCTTCAGCTCAGTGGGGGAAAACTCGCAGGGTACTCTAGCAAATGGTGAGAGAGGTAAATTGTTCGGTTGCACGCTGTTTCAGATTCATTACGCTCAGTGGGGGAATCAGCAGCACAATGAAAAAGTGTTGGTACTGTGACTCAAAAAATTTACAATGTTTCCCTATTCATAAGTCTGTTGATACCATACACCGTCATAGATACCAACCTCCTGCGTATTCAAATTTTGACCTTAGTAAACCTGCAAAGCATTTTTTTTCATCGCCTATTTCAACTCTAATTGCACAAACTAACCAATAAATGGTGATGACAATTGCCTTCGAAGAATAAATCACCATCTTGTAATGGAAATGGAGTCCCACCCAAAACGAATATATGCTCAAGCAGGCCTTCTCCATAAGAGACTGTTTGTAATAGCAGGAAATAAACACAAGTGGAACATTTATAATGGCTTCGTTCACTTTTGGGTATAAGTAAGCAAGCCAAAGTCATGTCAGTGAGTCAGCATGTTTAACACTTCAACCTAAAACAGCATAATGATGGGCTGGAGACAGTCTTCTTTCTGGTAAACAACATGGTTTGCAGTCAAATGTCGAAGTTTGTTGGTATTTTCAGACGTTACTAGTTTCCATTAAGAGTACAGGTTTTTTTTTTGGCTGTCACAACATGGTTTGCAGTCAAATGTCGAAGTTTGTTGGTATTTTCAGACATTACTAGTTTCCATTAAGAGTACAGGTTTTTTTTTTGGCTGTCACAACATGGTTTGCAGTCAAATGTTGAAGTTTGTTGGTATTTTCAGACGTTACTAGTTTCCATTAAGAGTACAGTTTTTTTTTTTTTGACTGTCACCACTGTTTTCAATAACCAAAGCCTATTCTTCAGAACAGCTTCACCTTCCCATCTGAAGGCACTTATGAGAGCCATCCTCTTGACAGGGGACCATAGTGGATCTGAATACACAAGCATCCAGCAAGTCATCTGAATTACAATGCAAATGCCACAAGAGCAGCATGACCTTGCTTTATTCGATATAAAAGCTCGGCTTAATCGAACCTGAAACCACCACTGCAGTGGAAATATCAGCAATATCACAACAAAATCCTAATGGGTGAGATAAAACTGCAATATGGCAAGTCAAGTGACAGAAATGGCTTTGTCAATACAGACAAATGTATTTGTATATCGCGGAATGGCGTTGAATGCCTGCAAGGCATTCATACAAATAAGAGTTTGATCAAAATCTTCTGGAAAAAGATACCACTGATTAGCCATTTCCTTTGGAAAAGGATGGCTGAACATGTGCAGGGTTTCCTCTAAGCCTGTGGAACACGATCATTCTTATTCTATTGCGCAGCAAGATATTCCTGAATTTGACCTGAATAAACATGCATCCTTAACTAAGGGAAAAAATAATAAACCTGTTGAAAAAGGCCCATTATTTTACTGTCAATGTTAACTGAAGTGAATAAAATCCTGGCTCCCAAAAATAACACAAATCCTTTTGTCTGTAATTTAAGAAGCCCGCTTTTCGCAGGGTTTACATGGCAGGATCTTCATTTTACTGCCAAAACTCTACCTTATAAAGAATATTTGAATATTTCTAGTCAGCCTGTCTAAGTTTAGGATTTATAAATGCACAGCCATTACCATAATGTAATATGTAATTTAGTCATAGTAATGCCTTAGTAATTATTATTTCTCTCCTTTTCCAGTAAATAGTTACTAGGGATGAGCCGGATACTTGTTTTAGAGTGTGAAAGTTTTTAGAGTATCCACATTTTTAATGCATTTTTGCCAAGTACGAGCATAAAACGAGTACAGCTCATCATTATCCGTAATCGTGATGAAGGAAAATCCTCATTGCGTAACTACTTATGTATTCACACTTCACGCTCTGTGATTGGCCAGTCACACACTGCGACCGCCCCTCCCTAGACAAACTCGCTACAGCCAGAGAGAGGAGCCATGCCTGTCACTCTTTCACACACAGACACAACAGACACAGTAACTCTCTGCTTGCTTGGCTCGACTCTCGCTCACGTTCTCTATTTTGCTATATTTCGGTTTGTATGATATTTAAAGTTAGTTGGCAGACTTGTATAAAGTACTTGTACGTATGCGGTGCATTTGACAAGACAGAGTTGAAAACGGCTCATGTCGCGTTGGCCACAGCCAGTGGGTTTTTTTTTCGTCTGCTTGCTTCTAATTTGGCTGGTGATATAAAGTCAGTTGGAAAACTTTGCTCGTAGTACCCAATGCTGACAGATTATTTCCCTGTTTGCCATCACTGGATGTTTGCATGAATCGCCAACTTCACATAGCTCATTAGAAATAGTTAAATGATAAAGTCTTACAGATCACTTACACACATACACAGTACACATATAGCTGCATAATAAACAATAAATATAAACTTCTGATCAATCCATGTCAATTTCAGACTTAAAATAATGTACTGATTTAAGCCCCACCCATTTCTGGTTAAACCATACTCACTTCCGGTTTATGCCCCACCCACTTCGAGTACAGATACAGATACAGATCATTTAGATGGGTGAACAGATACAGATACATATAGTGGTGTACTCGCTCATCCCTAATAGTTACAGTCTGGGATGGAGAAATTCATCTACAAAAGCACCATCATGTATTCCATAAGACCCAAGAAAATACAGTTTGTTCCTATGCAGAAATGTGAATTTAAGAAATAAAACGGTTGATTATCTAAAAAATTAAACCAATTGGTCATTCATTATTTAGTGAAATATTTTAATTCCTTATGTATTTATAATTACTCTTTAACCAAGCAAAAATATGTTTTATATATGATTAATCAAAACATTTTTAGTTGAATACTAAAATATTCGATAGCCCTAATTATCATATTTATAAATTATTACCAACTTAGAGTGAATGAGATTCAGTTTTCTGCAGAGAAAATTTGCGGTAGTATGCTAGAGCCTATCCCAGCTGACTTCGGGCGAGAGGCGGGGTACACCCTAGACTGGTCGCCAGCCAATCGCAGGGCACATATAGACTAACAATTTATTCACACTCACATTCATACCTATGGACAATTTAGAGTCCAATTAACCTAACATGCATGTTTTTGGAATGTGGGAGGAAACCGGAGTACCCGAAGAAAACCCACGCACGCACGGGGAGAACATGCAAACTCCACACAGAGATGCAGAGAAAACAAAAATACAAATATATAAAAATACAAATACAAAAATACACAGAAATAAAATTATCCTTCGGACCAAAAATCCGTAAATTTGCGGGACAGTGAATGATGAATCGCAAATGTGCAGGGATCCACTGTACAGTAGTATGTACTGCATTGAGATGTGCCAAAGTGAGTCAGAAGCACATGTCCACTGAAGTGTCCACATGTCCAAGAATACATTCAGATCTTAGTATCGGACACAAGCCAGAGCCAAATTTGTCTGATTGGTTCCGATCCGACTGGCCCTCTTTATCCTAAACACACAGATTTCAGACAACAATTTGGCTCGCTCAAATGTCTCCCATCTTAAGCTCCCAACCATGAATGGCCCTTATTCAGAAAGAAAAAAACACATTCTTTCCTCCACCCTGCGCACACACACACGCCACTGACTCAGACGCAAAACCACCAGCTGCACCCGCCCCACCCTTACTCTTGGGAAAGTTGCCGTGGCAACAGCAGCCATGCCGGCATAATTTGTGAGCATGTGTGTGTCTGTGTGTGTATGGTGGGTCGAAGGGTGTCTCTTGGTCTTGCAAACTCCCTCCCTTGCCCCCCAAAACCTCCCCAAGCCCTTAACACACATGCATACACTCTCATGCATGAGATGAAGGATTTGACCTCCAACACCTCCCATCAACACTGTTTGGAATATTGAGTGCTTTTACAAGACATCAAAGCTCTTTACTTAAGAAATGGGACGGCATATATTTAAAGTTACAAAAAATGTAATCTGCCTCCAAGGCACTGGCAAATATAGATGACATTTGGATATGTATCCTAATATTATTCTTTTCTGAATGTTCTGAACTCCTTTTTCTCGTGTCATGGAGTGCCATAGTGTGATGCACTCAGCTTCCCATAGCTGACATCATGTTGTCCTTCTTTAAATGGAAAACCACCTGAGAGGCAATAAACCCTTAACAAGGGTCAGCCGTGCAGTCCAGCCCTGCACATGCCGGGCTCAAACCAGTGACCACACATCCCCACTGATTGACGGATTGATTGATTGAGACTTAAGTTGAGCAACGCTAGACAAATCAGCTATAAAAGCCCGGCCTGTCAACTCATTGTCCAGCGCAGCTCTTAAAAGTGCTCATGACACAAAAAAAAAATTAAAAAACAATAACAAAATGAAAGTAATCACTAAACAAAAGATTGCTGTCATACTGCTGTCATATGTAAATAATTAAGGACGAAATAGGACTGAAATGAATAGGTGATTTTGACACAATTTTAACACGACCGCGGCAAGTTTTCTGAACCAACGGCAGTTTGGCTGTGACGTCGCTGCCAGAATACGTTCTTGGAACCAGATTCAAACACATGCAGCCATGAACTCACAGCAAAGCCAAGAAAGTGACACATTCACAACAATAACACAATAATAACATTCACTGTGATTTCATGACCATGATATAACGCGCAACAAAAAATGGCCATAAATGTTTTGTTGACTGTCAGTAAGTCACACAGCTGCAAAATAAAAGGCATGTGAGCAGTGATCGTTGATTATTTCGCCCTGGAATTAAAGGCCATAATATTATTATAATCCTAGAATAGATCTAGTCAAAAAAACATGGATTTACTTACTCAAACTGACTGCAAAATAGGCTGGAAAGACAGAGCGACAAGTCTCAACATGTTGAAAACACTTGCGGGTGACACCGGCAACCAGGTGCAAACAAGCACAGCTATGAACGCACATAAAGAAAGTGATATATTCACAACAATAATAACATTTACTAATATTGTGTTGTGACGAGTATGATATGTTTTACTGCCAGTGATAGCCACAATAGATAGCACATTAGTCACCCAGCTAGCAGTCACTGCATTAGCCACCATGAACACTAGGGTGGCTATTAGCAGGAGAAATGTGAATGGACATACTGCCAAGTTGGCACGCTTTTCCACAGTTGAACGTCTTGTGGCTATTTGAGTTTTCATTTCCATCTGCGGGGCAGTATTAAAACATTTGTCCCCAAAGTTTGCTGATCATCTGACGAGGCAAATGGTGTCTTTTAGAAATGAAACAAGCTTGCCCCGTCTCCTCGAGTGTTCCAGCAAAAGCTGTCAACAAAAGGAGCGCGCATACTATAAGCAATACATAATAAACAACAGAAATTCACAGAAGACTGGAGCAGAACAGGGAACGCGTTTTATTGAAGAGGAAGGTCTGGGTGCAACCGTCTGGTTTAGACGTTACTCGCTCCGCCTCCTGCGGACCCGGAAGAAGTGACGAAAATGTTTTTAAAAATAAATAATTAAATATATAAACTATATATATATACTATTTATTTATAAACATTCGAGCACACATCTAACAACACGGGACTGTGAAATAAGCTATGAAAATAAATGTTACAAAAATGAGTAGCTCTTGGACTTCCGGTGTGGATGATGTAGGAGAAAGTCGTGTGTGGTGTGGCTCCCAGTTGAACTACTTTCCTTCAACTTCCTTTATAAACACCACAACTGTCGCAGAAAAGTGCACTTGACGACACCCTAAAGGTATAGTTTCTATGTGGACATCCAATGAATAGCTCAAGGTGCACAACGAGCCGCCCAACTACTCATGGTGGCACGACTACTGGAGCTAGCAGACATGCTAAAATGGCCACCGCTGGCTCCGATGCTGACTACTCACTGGCTGCTGCCGAGGCCCCTCCAGACATTCTATCCATGAGACAACTGGTTGCCGAGATGGAGAAACAACAATTCTCGCTCAGGAAAGACATGTAACTACTAATCCAAAAGTCTGCTAAACATTTGCAGCCTTCGGTGGACACCTTCCCCAAGATGGTGAATGACTTTAATGGCCGCCTTACACCAGCTTCCCAGGCCCCCGGAGCTCGAGGGAGCTCATGGCTCCCTTGTACCAAAACCGGGTTCGGGTGGGAAACCTAGGCCGTTTGTGATATGTTTCCACAGTTTTCGAAAGAAGAAGAGGGTGCTTTGATTGTCCCGACAACACAAGCTAAAATATGGTGTGGCGACGCTGCGTGTGTACTCGGACTTCAGTGCTGCTACCACTAAGAAACGAGCCTCCTTCAGTAATATTAAACAAGCCCTTTCCCAGAAAGGAGTGAAGTTCATGGAAACGGGTAGGTTCAAGTACTGTCGTGTTCCGGGAGTGTGTTGCAGTATTCCCTTTTCATATTCCAGATGGGACCTCAATGCAACTGTGGAAGTAGTTTTTCGTGTGTTGTTGTTTTGCCACCTGTTACACGTCTTCCAATAAAGAACGTTGTCATGTGGAGTGTGACATATTAACTATTATGATTTAAGCTCCATGCTAAATACATTACCATCTGCTTGGTAAAACTGATTTGCATATTTAATTGATGTTGAACTACTTGTATTGCTCATATTGTAGAGTTTGTTGTGTAGACAGAACCTTTCTTATGTCACATTTCTGGGTCCATGGTTATAATCACACATTTCCTCTTTGCCATGACTGGTAACCGTCACGGGCGGCATTACAAAAAAAGCCAAATAAAAAGCATAAACACTTGTGGAGTTAATCCTTTAGATACTAAGTGAGTTGAAGTGTCACAAGACTCGCTAAGTCTATTTAGAGCACGGTTCAAGGTTTTATTGGGTTAAAGGTCAAATATAGAAATGTTAACGTAAGAAACAAGGTCAGGTATGTTTATCTGGAGCAGTAGTCTATCCTCATACTATCTTGTAGTTATTTGAGTAAGTGTATTTGCACACAGACAAAATTAACAGAAACCTGACGGAGTTAACATGAAAAAAAAAGGATTGCGGGACATTCACGATTCAGCATTCACGGCCAGGAAAATTTGTGGATTTCTGGTCAAATTGTTATTTTTTATTTTGATTATTTAAGTAATAATCTCATTCACAATAAGTCAGTAATTAATTCTAAATATACTGTATGATATTTATAATAATTTATGATAATAAAGGTAAAATATACAGCATACACTGTTAAACCCCGCCCGCAATCTTTACATGTTTGTGTCTTTCTGCTTCGATCATGTTTTTCATCAAGCGTTGAGATTTCACACTTTGTTAGGTGTCTTTGAACGCACCATGGAGTGAGACGCGAAATTTGAACTTATATATAACTTCTACACCATCACTCCGATTCAGTCTGTTCGTTGATTATCTTCCAGTACCATTCATTAGTGGCTACTACCTATACCTTTTATATCTTAAAATCAGTTTAATAAGTACAGTATGTGAGAAATATTGAAGAGAGCTGGATCTGGAGTTGAATCAAATCTAATACTTACAGCAGTCACTCTTAATGCAAATGTTGAGCTGAAATCTGCGGAGAATGTTATGCATCAAGCTAGCAGGACAGTTTGGGTGGACGAGCCATGTGTCAAAAATATGTTTTTTATGGGCAATTACTTAATTATTTGCTGGTGGTCCCAGACCGTAACCCAACAAAAAGCGTGGATGTACTGTGTATGTACACAAACCAAACTGACTGTCTGCTCGCACTCCACACAAATATGCACAGCAAGTGCAGCCATTCTTATCAGCTTCAAGTTGACAGCGGGGTCAATGAGGGCCATGACCTCTGATCCGAGCCAATTGGCCTCCGACCCCTGTCAATGTGAATCAAAGCTGGGATATAAAAGAACAGACGCAGCGAGACATAATCCCAAAGGCAATCGCCTATTAGGACATGCGAGCACACAAAAGGCAGACAGACACAGTGGAAAACGCATGAATGGCCACTTTATATTCGTTCAAGTGTCCCTGTCTATGTGTACCTCCATGAGTATCTTCGCTATGCTCACTTGTTTCTATGTGTGATGTGTGTTTATTTCACTTTAGTGGTCAATATTTTTAACCTTGGGTATCATTGACTGTTGGTCATGGGAACTCTTGATGGGCCTCGACATGATTAGAGCAAATGTGTGGCGTGTGATACAGCTAAGAGCATTCCTGCATGGCGTACACACACACCACACGCCCCCCCGCCCAAATCCCCACCACCACCACACACACACACACAAGTACTGTTGGCATTCTGAAGGAAAAACTAAAGTAATATTGTCCTAAAGTGTTTTTCATTTTTATGGCATTGATTTTTATTGAAAATAAAACCTGTTCTGGTAAAGATGATTTGCAAGTGTAAGTGGCTCAACAGTGCTTTGTTTCTATTGCTAGTCCACTACGTCACATGTTGCACGACCGCTATTTCGATTATGGCTCTTGGTTTTATGGCTCTTGGCTTTATTATTCAACTCTGGAACAAACAAATCTGCACTTGCTGCCTGACCTCAAATGACACTCCTGGTTTGTGCTCATCCCACAACACAGATGCTGGCAAAAAAGTCTTATGTTCCAAGACTCTCTACAAGGGCATGACACAATGATTTCAATTCGATATGATGTCATTGACCGCATCAAACACATGACACCCAAGAGCCACCATTCCATCACCTATCGTGACAAACCTGGGCAAGGTTGCGGAAGGCCAGGATCAATCCCAGATAAGACTGCGTGAGAGGACAGGGCTACCAATGATGTAAAGCTAATCAGTCACAAAGCTGGTCAATTACAGTTCTACCAGACAGACAACATGTCCACATCATCACGACATTTACTTTACATGACTTTAGAATTGACAAGAACTCACTGTTACCCTGTTCAGAGTCATGGGTGAGCTAGAGCCTATCCCAGCTGACTTTTGGCAAAAGGTGGACTAAAATTCAGTAGACATGGGTTGACTTTAAGCATTTATTCGTATAAAAGTATAAAAAAAATAGTAAGGCAACACGTTATTTTTAATAAGTTTGGTTGAATAATTTGGAAAAATATCTGAGGAAAATATGCCTCTAAGGTTGGACAACAAGATCCAATCATCACCATAAGAGACCTCATGCAAGATTTCGCTAAATGTCTTCAAACCTCAGTACAGTTGTCCCTCGCCACATCGCCTTTCAAATTTAGCAGTTCTTCAAAAATATAATAAGCAATAAATCGTACTGTATTGTAATTGAATGCGGCCTATTATTAGTAAAAAAAATTATATATTTAAGGATATGTTACGTATTTTTTGCCTAAATTAAAAATTGTGAAGGATAAAAATTGCCAAATGAATTAAAATACGAATTAAAATACGAATTCAGAAGACACATTCAAAGACGCTGTGAATGATATGTAGTATTCTGGTCGCTAGGTGTCAGTAATGTTACTGGAATGTTTGGTGAGACACATAAGCACCTGACTTGATCATTGGAACAACAGTCTTTTATTGCAGGTTTGCATTATCTCACAACAGGCACAATAATCCCTAATAAAAATCCCGAATGAAAACACGGTCTACTTTTGCGGCCTTTACTAGAGGGTTCCACTAATGTTAAAAAAACATATTCAGAAGGTCGTAAACAGGTTTTCTAAGCTCTAACTATGAAAATATTCCATTTATAAATAAGAAATCCTACTTTGCGGAAGTTCACTTATCACGATCAGTTCTGGAATCAACTAACTCCGATAAACGAGGGATTACTGTATGCTTTTTTTCCATTTACCGATTGTGATGCTCAAGAGACTGACAAGGTTGGGCAGTGTAGTAGATGGCTAGCGATAACCACCAACAAGGTTACATTACACTAGTGGCTAATTTATTTTTACACTTGCAGGACAGTTATTGCCAAATGTTATTGCAAGAGTTAAAGGCTGTATGATGACCACAATATGGTCAACGTATGGTCCACCATGTCAACTTTATGTCAAACTAATGTCCAGATAAACAAGCTTAAGGCTGCTGCGGCAGATGGATTCAGGTGAGAGAAAACACTTGCTCAGCCTACATTAGGATAAAGGTAACCCAAGTAACCATAGCAACTGTTATTTAAAAAAGAAAAAATCATAAAAGTTAGTTGTGAGAGCTGCAGGATGCCACCAAATACTCTTCTGTGTAATGAGGTCTGTGAAGGCAACGCAAATTACTGGCCAGGCTTGACGTTAAAGATGGCAGCACTTGCTGGGTTTGCAACTTCTATCAAGCAAACTTTCTACAATAGCATTACAGAAATGGCATACATGAGAATATCTGTAAATTCCAATGAAATAAAAGAGCTCTAACTGCCTTAAAAAGAAGCAGATAGCCCACTTCGTAATGTGAAGTACTTTAGTCCTCTGACATAAAGGCTGACATTGACTAGGAATGCGTACCAAAACTCCGTACCATAATGGCACCAGTGCTGTTGGAAACGGTACTAAACAGATTGAAAAACTAAGCAGCTAATGGTGCCTCATTTCGGTGTTAAATGAAGCTACTATTAAAGTGGCACTGAAATGAGGCAAAAAAGATGCAGACTCAGACACCCGCAACAAGTACTTGAAGGTGATATTGTGCAAGTAATGTGTAAATAACTTCATTTTGTAGTAGTAGTAGAAAATGGTTGTAACAGTACTCTAAGAGCCTGTCCACACGGTGAAGTATTTTATCATTTCTATTGTTTTGGTGTGTCACATGGTGTGTCACATGTAGGTGCGCCTTATGTATTACATCGTTTTCACTCAGTCATCCATTCCCGTGTGGATGTGGCTATTTACTGATCTGACACTAATTTTTTTCAATCCAAGAAAAAACCAGGAGCGTTCCCTTGTGGATAGGGCCTCACATTGCCACAATTGTTGATCTGTTATCTATTTTTATTCGAATTGTGCAGAATGCATGCACTCAAAGTACTCAAAGTACTATTTTTTGCATAATCCGTACTGGTTTTGCTGTCATATTTATGACAATTTGTGGTGAATTTTGTTTCATAGTGGTGGATTTATTATGTAGATATCATTTTATTGATATTATCAAAGTATTGAAATTATCTATAATCTGTTCAGTTTGCGTCTCACAATTTAGATTTTTAGTATCGAAGTAACAGTTCAGGCACCTTTAAGCATCCGCACTGTTTCAAAAATACTGATTTGGCACGATTATCAGATATTATGTAAATGATATCCAATTCTATTTGAGACAAGTTTGGAAGTCATCTGTGACTGTCAGATGCAGATGCTGGTAGTCAAAGTGAAGGGATGTCACAGCGATGGCAATAATAAAGCAATGAGGCAGAAACAACTGGGCTAAGAATCTAAATAAAGCATATGGCTAGTGTCAGCACTGCTTTTCCATGCTGGCATCGCATGAACGCATCAAAGCTGATTTGACGACTTTATCAACACAGTCAAGACCAAGTGGGTTGTTTCCTAATTTGGTTAGCGGGCTGGCAATGCTCCATTCCTTTTGATTTTATCAACAGTGACACATTTTAGGGCGGAAAGTTTGCAACTGAATCAGAAAGGACACCTTTCAACATAAGTTAGAAAGATAGAGACTAGTTTTTCTCCAGCTGCAGGGGGTTTCATAAGTGACACACAGGTACATGAAATGGACAACTAAACATAAATAGGAGCTTTTAGGAAATTTCACAGGGAATACCAGCAGGAGAACCTCCAAAGTTGCATGATAATTACTAGGAGTGTAACAATTCATTCACTACATCATTGCATTGATATACTGTACATTCCTATGATTCAACTACATCAATCTGAGTTCTGAAATTTCCATTCCAGATGACATATATATCGATCAACACCATTTAAAAGGTAATCAATCGATTAAATTGATACTAGGACATTAAGCATTGGATTTAAGCACGGCAGGCTATATACAATCCCTGTATTTTAGCAAGGCAAAAATCTAACACTGTGTGTGTACGCTTGATTAGGAGAATCCGTGGGAACGTCCTTAAAAATGTTATTTTTCATATGATACCGGGTGTATTTTCATTCGTATATTTAAAAGTTAAGTCCAACTTTAAGCCTTTCAAACTCATAGATCGGAGCTTCTGGACAAGATAAAAGGGATGCAGGATATAAATTCATTTTAATGTCTATCTGCAGATGAAATTTCATTAAAATGTGATTGTTGACTTGTAAAACAAATGTCACGGCCTAAGTTATGATATATTTTCTAGTATGGTTGTACTTGCCAAGGTCTGTGGGTCGATCACAGCTTTTGTATTGACTCAATGTTAAAGCAATGAGAACCAAAGGCACTATTTTCCACTATAAACTCTGCTCTAACTTATTTGATATTTGGGGTAGAGAAGTGAATGAGGTATCAAATTAAAGTTCAAGTCATATTTCATCAGACAGAATTATTCACACATTTGATTTTACATATTTCAACATTTTGTAACATTCCTAACATATGTGTGCTGCAAAACTTCTGTCATTGTATTCTTGCTCGTTGCTGCACCATTCTTTCAAATGGCTGCTCTGATCAGGATTGTCAGCCCAAAAAAGGCCCTGCTTCCATCGGACCACACAGGTGAGAAAGTTTCAACACCTAATTGAAGATACCATCCCTCACCTTTGGGTGCAAAGTTCAGGTTTGGATTGCACTTTTTAAAGTAAATAATTCATCATGAGAAGCTATGCCACCCTCTGTTCATCCTGATTTTGTATTGCATTTTTAACACATTTTTGTAGTTATTGATCATTTATTCTTAAGTATGTCAGCATTATTAGTAATTTATACATGACATGACATCCCTGACAAAAAACAACGGGAATCTAGGAAACTTCCCCTGCACTGTCCAGTATCCAGGTATTTAGTCACACTGGTTGAATTTTAGGCAAAAAATATGTATATACAGTATACATATATACAGTATGTATATATATATATATAAATATATATACATATATATACACATATATATACATACAGTATATATACTGTATATATATACTGTATACTGTCTATATATATATACAGTATATATATAATGATTCACTTCTTTAGACACAAGGACTTCCTATTTCCTGTTTTACACATCTGTGCAGACACACTTATCACTAATCAGTGAAATTAGAGTAACTACATTCAGTATTTTTAACTTTATGTGTGCGTGTGTGTGTGTATTTGCCTCCATGTCGTTGTTTGTCTGTCTTCTCACTGAGCCTGAGGGAACTTAACTCTTTGGTGCAGCGTTCCCAGGGGGTGGAATTTGTTGGCTGCGCCACTACTAAGGGGGTACTAGTAGCAGGGGTGAGGAAACCAGGGCACATTTCCTGTGGAAATGGGGTTATCACTTGGCTATTAACAGAGCAATTACAACAGAAGGCTTGCAGAAGAAGCTTGGGAATGTTGTCTGTGGACCTTCTCAATTGCTTAACATACTGTAGGCCACGCACCAATACACAGTACATTTAGTAAATACTCTACAGTGAACTTCTATGGCTTTTTTCAATGATGTTACACCAAAAAAGGGAAGGACATGGACCAAAAAAAGGGCACGCATCTTAATGAAAAAATTCAGGTTTGTATATTACCAGTGGTCATCAACCTTTTTGAGACCATGATGTTGAATGGATGGATGTGAAACTGCGAAACACAAATGTATTCTTATATAAAATATGTAATAAAGCACTACAACAGTCAGCCCTTAATGGGCGGCGTCATCTCAGCTCAAAGACTTTTTTTGGAGGTGCACGTCTATGGTGTTATATTTGTGCCTTAACTTTGAGGTAGCAAAGGCAGATTCGCAGCCCTATTAACGTGCAATAATTACTGTTGTGTGCACAGGCACATCGCTGCATGAGCTCTGTCACTCCATTCCTCTCTCGCTCAACCTTTTTGCTAGCGTGGGGGGGCGAGTCGGTGTACGAGGCGAGCCAGTGTACTAGTGTACCTCCGGCTTTTGGGGACTGGGCTCCTTGCTGGATAGCGGCAAGGCGTAAGGACGTGTTCAGTGGACAAAATGTGTGCCTGTTGGTCACTCTCCGGGAGGTGAGGGCACTGATGTAGTAATGCATTTTTTTCCAAAATGTTCTCGTGATCGACCGGCAAAGTACCAAAGGTCGACTAATAGCTCACGATGGTCAGGTTGGCGACCACTGGTATATACGATATCTATGAATGTGTTGTTTCACATGAGGACTGTTGTGCCTATCTAACTGGCATCCTGCTGAGTTCCATTTTTGCAAAATTTGCAGCGCCGTTTCAACTGTCCGATTTGTTTTGCTCAGTGCTGCCTTATGTAAGACTAACATTAACAAAGCTTGATCGTTTCTCTGTACGTGCAATGCTTTGAATGTCCGTCTAATTGCCGACATGATGCATTTTGAAGTCCTGTGCCCATCCTCACACTGAGTTCAACAAAAGTAAGAGGAAAGGGAGCAAAACAAGGAAATAAGGAGAAATAAGAAAACTGCAGGATATCAACTGATTGGTTCTTACTGTCCTGCAAAAGCAAAACTCTCAGAACATTCGCACATCGGTGCACACACACGCACACACGCACACACTGAAGTAAAAACCAACAGGCACAGCATCTGGGCTGTGTCACCAAAAGACCAGACCCATGTGCACAGCTTGAACTTTAACCTCAGCCGGTATGATTATTTATCATCATCATCATCACAAGGCTCAGGCTGGCTCCCAATCCAGCTTCATACACTTGCACAAAGTTTACTCTAAGTCTTAATTATTGTTTAAAGGTCCCATATTATAGTATTTTTCAACAATTTGAAGTAAGACTGAGAGGTCCCACAACAGTCTATTATGGAAATGTGTTGGCTAAAATCTAGCCTTGATGCCCGAATTTAGACCATTTAAAAGTGCTTTTAGTTGCTTTAATGTTAAGCTGTTTTTGTCCACGCCTGTCTCCAACAGTGTGTGTGGCTCCAAAAAGTGCTTTTGTGCACTCCACTATTTTCCCTTATGCAGTTTATGCAGTCTATGGCAGTTAATTGGTTCCAGACCGACTATGATAAGTGAATTCCCGCAAAGTAGGATTCCTTCTTTATAAAAAGAATATTGTCATATACTGTATAGAGCGTAGAAAACCTGTTTACGACCTTGTTTTTTAACCTGTCCTGTCCAGCCAATAGGACAAATAGTATTGTTGATGTAGATGCCCTTGCACGCTAAACAGATTTGCTCTGCTCGGGAAAAGTGCAAGATACTCTTTTCCTGTTATATAGTTTGTATTTGGCTTTATTTGATGTTTTATTATGATGCGCATTTGGAGTGGCAGGAGAGGATAGAGAAGACGAGAAACAGAAACAGAAGGTGGAGTGTGTGGACAAGAAGGGAGACATGCTAGGGAAAGAGACGACAACAACATCAACAGCCGCAGATAATAATTTATTGAGACAGTAATACTTATTGGAAGTAATAGTAATAATAAAAATAACAACCATAACAGCCAGGGCTGTACAAAATTCAGAACTGAATTGAGAATGACCTCTAAATTCCAATTCAGCTCTTGAATTTGAATTTGAATTATGAGTAGAACTGAAATTCCATGGAATTCAAAGAAAATCATGATGCATAATTAAGGTGTATGTTACAATGAAGCTTTACAGTATATATTTAAAACATGAATTTTATCAAAAATATGATTGCATGGACTTTATGTGCGCAACACTTTATTATTGTAGATAGTTTAGTAATTGTTTTTTTAATCACAAGTTAACGATATCGATTATCGATTATGATTAAAGAATGACAAGAAGCTTTTGTCAATTTTTTTAGGTTTTCATATTAACAATTTTTAATTCAGACGGGTCCAAAGTGTGGCCCGGCGGCCATTTACAGCACATTTTTATTGGCCCGCAACACACACTATAATGGGAAAAATAGAGCAAAAAGGCACAATGTAAATAGATGAATGTGAAATGCTGATGCTAATAGCTAATAATAACACAATACTTTGTATTTGTCAATTTACATATAATAACTTTTTACAAAATTTTTAAATATACAGTCAAACTTGTCTATAGCAGCCACTAGAGGGAGTCTGCAAAAGTGGCCGCTATAGACAGGTGGCCTCTATAGACAGGTTGGTGTCCAGTTTGAATGTTGACCAGTAGAGGAAAAAAAAGAAAAAAAGGGAAAATAATAATAATAATAATGTTGACCAGTAGAGGGCACTGCGGACTGCGGATAAAAGTTCAGCACTACTAGGCTTGTTATTATCATGGTTCATGGTTTTAATCCTGAACATGCATGAGTACAACAACAGTAGCACATCACATAGTACAATTCACAATTTTGCATGTCCAAAAAGGAGTAGGAAGAAGCAAAGCTTATTTAATCCTACCCCTCATCAGTTTCACATCAGTTGCAATACATTTATTCACCTCTTGTTCTTCCAAGTGTACTTTGTAGGTCTATATGACAATGTAGTGCAATCATAGCCAAGGTTTTTACTTACTAAAAGGAAGCTAGAGGCTTAATAATAACTGATAGAATATATCCACGACCCACAGAACAAAGCTGTGCTAGTAATTAATGTCTTACGCTTGTTTTTTATATTTTACTTTTTATACGGCAAAGTGTCATTACAGTTTTAGTTCATCAGGAAGTGACGGAAAGTGACGGTGGGCATCCCGAGCAGGAGAGCCAGGCTAGGCCCAACATTAAGGAGTGTTAGTGTTACGAGTCTGCAAAAAATGTATGTTAAAAGTATCAAATTGTCCACTGATATGTGATGAGGATGAATTTCTCTGAATTGCATTGAATTCAATTCCAAATGCAATTCAACATCCTGTGGGGTGGATTCAAATTCAAAATTAAAATCAAATTCAAATACAAATTCATTCATTGAACTGAATTGAGGGCTGCACAGTGGCCTCGTGGTTAGCATGTTGGCCACACAGTCAGGAGATCGGGAAGATCTGGGTTTGATTCTCTGTTGGGGATCTCTGTGTGGAGTTTGAGGTTAATTGGAGACTCTAAATTGTCCATAGGTATGAATGTGAGTGTGAATGTTTGTTTGTCTATATGTGCCCTGCGATTGGCTGGCGACCAATCACAGGGTGTACCCTGGACTGTCAGCAAGTCAGCTGGGATAGGCTCCAGCATAGCCACGACCCTAGTGAGGATAATTCTGAAATTCTGAATTTTGCAGAGGCCTGATAACAGTAATAACATTAACAATAACTGTTAATAATCTTATTGCCTACATCACCATCATTATAATGAAAATAACATGACAATACAAAAGCGTTATGTGTGGATGTACATATTTATTGTGAGTTTGCATATGTTCTAGGGTTGGGACATAAGTTTTATATACCAGTATACCGGTATTAATCCTTCCAATGATAAGAAAATGACTTGCACTGGTATAAATGATCATTTAAAACACAAAAAAGTGCCTCACGTGTACCCCAGCATGGTCCAGCAATGGCAGAGCAGAGACAACAAAAGAGAGAAAATGAGCATGGCTGAAGGCGGAGGAGAAGCGGAGACTATAAACGAAGAAATTATTGCTAAACGGTGAGGTACCTCTGTAATATGGTGGTTTGGTTTTGATAGAGCAGATGTGCAGCAAGAGACCGTAATATGCAAAGTTTGCAAAGCAACGGTGACGGCAAAAGGTGGGAACATGACAAATGAGTTCTACCATCTGTAGCGCAAACACACAGTTGAGTACCAAGTGTAATGAAGCATGAGCACGTGTACACTTTCCCAGTCAAAAATACAAAACGCTTTTGCACATGGCCTTCCTTACGACAAGAAAAGTAAACAATGGCATGACCTGAATGATGTAGTGTCATATTATTTAGCCAAAGACTTGTTGCCTTTATAGTCAATCGAAAAGGAAGGATTTAATTGCCTCCTCCGCATATTTGACCCAAGATACACGATGCCTTATTCCTCAAGTATTCCTCAAAAACCGCAATACCAGCCCTGTATCAGGACTTCCGTGAAAAACTGAAAACATCATGACTACAGTGGAGTTTTTTGCCTCGACTACAGACATGTGGAGAGGCCGACCGACTCAACCATATTAGCTCCACGGTCCACTACATACCCAGCAACAGGACTTTCAAGTCGTCCTGTTTCCAGACAACTTTTTTTTCCAGAGGAACACACAGGTGAAAACATTGCAAGTGAGTTGAAGGAGTTTCTCCAGGAATGAGAAAAAGCAAGCGTGTGTAACTACTGACATTGGCTCTAATGTTGTGAAAGCAGCTGCCCTGAACAAGTGGAATAGACTGGCTGGCTTTGGACACTCTCTACGCAGCGCCATAGGCAAACTCACTTTTCTGTCATGAACATAAGTGCACTTGTCACAATTGTCATAGTTAATTGGCATTCTTTGATACAAAATAATCAATTACAAAATAAAAGAAATTACATATAACATACACACATTAGAAATACCTAACAAGAGGAAAAAAGAAAGGAATAAGGAATATAATTTTGAAATATATGAATGTAATTTTGAAATATATGAATGTTTTACTTTTCAAGTTTAGATAAAATTATACATTTGTTTTGGCATTTTGCTATAGTTGAGTATATAAAATACAATTCAGTTGGACGACACAATAAAAACACAAGTATACAAAAATGGCAACATCTTACAGCCATAGTCTTGGATAACAATAGCTGTAGCAGATTATATGTAGGGTTAAAGTATTTTTACAATTATTTTCACTTTGTTTTGCAGAGACAAGCATGAAGGATCTCAGGATAGACAAAACTGTGGGAACTTGTTGGTGGATTCTCCCATAGCTGGAAAAGACGGCGGGCACTCAGGAAGGTACAAGATGAATTTGGCCTTCCACAGCACAAGTTAGTGACTGAATCAGTAACCCGATGGGGGTCGAGGCAGAGGATGATTCAACTGCTGCTCGAGCAAGAGAAGGCTATCACGAAGGTCCTTGTGGCTGACAGGTCAAGCTGGCATCTGGTGCCATCATAGCAGGACTTAGATGTTTTGTACTCTTAGTCAAGCAGTTTTGAAATGAAACTTTTGATTATTAAGGAAGAAAAAAAAACACCTACCCACCTGGCCCGATGTGAAAAAGTGATTGTCCCACCCCATTATAACATAACATAACTTAATTGACATTAATTGAGAGTCTGTAAAAGGAAAAAAAGCCATTTCCAAAGCTTTGGGACTCCAGCGAACCACAGTGAGAGCCATTATCCACAAATGGTGAAAACGTGGAACAGTTTTGAACCTTCCCAGGAGCGACAACTCATGCAAGAGGTCACAAAAGACCCCACAACAACATCCAAAGAACTGTAGGCCTCACTTGCCTCAGTTAAAGTTGCGCTCATGACTCCACCATAAGAAAGACACTGGGCAAAAACAGCCTCTGTGGCAAAGTTCCAAGGCGAAAAGAACTGCTGAACAAAAACAACATTAAGGCTCATTTTAATTTTGCCAGAAAACATCTTGATGATCCCCAAGACCTTTGGAAATATACTCTGTGGTCTGACGAGACAAAAGTTTAAACTTTTTGGACGGTGTGTGTCCCATTACATCTGGCATAAAAGTAACGCCACATTTCAGAAAAAGAACATCATACTAACAGTAAAATATGGTGGTGGTAGTATGATGGTCTGGGGCTGTTTTGCTGCTTCAAGACCTGGAAGACTTGCTGTGATAAATTGAACAATGAATTCTGCTGTCTACCAAAAAATCCTGACGGAGAATGTCCGGCCATCTGTTTGTGACCTCAAACTGAAACCAACTTGGGTTCTGCAGCAGGACAATGATCCAAAACACACCAGTATGTCCACCTCTGAATGGCTGAAGAAAAACAGAAGTCCTGACCTGAATTATACTGAGATGCTGTGACATAACCTTAAAAAGGCAGTTCATGCTGGAAAGCCCTCCAATGTGGCTGAATTACAACTATTCTGCGAAGATAATTTGGCCAAAATTCCTCCACAGCGCTGTAAGAAACTCATTGCAAGTTATTGTAAATGCTTGATTGTAGTTGTTGCTGGTAAGGGTGACCCAACCAGTTATTAAGTTTAGGGGGCAATCACTTTTTCACACAGGGCCATGTAGGTTTGGATTTTTTGTCTCCCTTAATAAGAAAAAGTATACAGTCAAACCTGTCTATAGCGGCCACTAAAGGGAGACGGCAAAAGTGGCCGCTATATGCAGGTGGCCGTTATAGACAGGTTGGCGGCCATTTTGAATGTTGACCAGTAGAGTGCACTGTGGGACTGTGGATAAAAGTTGTAAAGAACTACTAGGTTAATAAACCGCTGTTAATAAAGCGATTGACCAGTGCACATTGTCTCACACCAGGAAATAAATGGTGTCACTGTCTGCAACAAGCTCCAAAGAAGAGGACTTTTTTTTATGTCAAACAACTGACAGTTTGTGTGGATCTTGTAAATGATTGTGACTGAGCTAAGACTCAGTAATTAAAGTCTACACACGACGGCTTCATTGCTTAAAAAACAAAACTTTTTTGTGCATGAAGCTTCTGCTTGAGTCGGCATTTTGGCCGCTATATGCGGTCAGATATTGACCAAGGGATACAAAATGGGTGGCCGCTGGCCGCGTTAGACAGGTGACCGCTATACACAGGATCTATAACACGTACATTTTCTGCGGTGGGATTTTTCAGTGGCCGCTATAGGCAGGTGGCCGTTCTATAAAGGTGGCCGCTAAGACAGGTTTGACTGTACGTGTATTTGCAGATATGTGCGCGCAAGTGTGGAATGTGTATTTGTGAGTATGTGTGAAAGGGTTTTTTTTGTTAATGACCTTCTAAATATGTTTTTTAGCATTACAGTAGTAGAGCCCTCTATACGTGAAATAACACCCCTATAGTCACTTTCACACTCGTATTACCCAATATAGTAAATGTAACAATGGAAAATAAGACATCTTTGCATTGACAGCGCACTCCTGCGGTGGCTATTGTCTCATTAATGTAATGTTACTGACACCTAGTGACCGGTGTATAATAGTACTGTCATGCTGTTTGTGGTTAAGGCGAGTCTCACGATGCACTTCAATGACTTTATTAACAAGCAGAGAACAGATATGCAGTGAATATTCACACAGTAGCTGCTGTCGGTCACAACTCACGCCAGTCACTGCACTCTCCACACTGGTAACACTCAGCTAACACAGTGAACTCTAGCTAGTTGAAGTCACACACGCCACTTCCCAGGCCCCACTCTTTTAAGGCACAAACAAGTCACAGATATTACACTACAGATCACATCTTTTGATTGCCTTATATTTGTATTTTCGTTCATTTAGCCATTTTTATGCTTGAAATTGCTTAATTTAGGCCAGGAATACATACAGTTTGCTTAAATATGTATTTTTTTTTTACTAATAATAGGCCATATTCAGCCACGAAACTGCAAACGTTTATTAACTTATTTATTTTTGAAAAACTGCAATAGACTAAGCATAGCATCCTGCTAGGTTAGCCTATACGCTGGACAAACAAAATGATCAAACTTATAGCTTCCATGTCTGCAGATGACTGACGGATAGTTGGCAGAGATCCAGGGTTTATTTTAAGATGTGTAGTGATGCCTGATTTTTTTTATAAAACTGTAGCCTATTCATGATATCATGAAAACTCAGTACTTCCAAAGCAACCATTTGGGAGCCCATTATCTCAAAAGTACAGCAAAAGGTCAAGGAGAAGGTACATTTGTGTCATGTTTGGTGCTCATAAACAGGCTCTAGGGGCACATATTTCTGTTAGAACACCATTACAAAGTAAATTTTGCATTATAGGGTATCTGTTGTGTATCTAAGAGGAGGTTGAGGAAGAACACGTATTGTTTTCTTTGTCTCACACAGTAACGGTTATACTATATATGGGCTTGCGTGGGAGCATCTCACTTATTAAAACCCTTGCGAATACAATACGTACATAATAAGGAGGCACAGTGAAATGTGATGATTCGGGTTTTGGACTAAAATTATTGCTAAAGAAAGATATGTCTTGGTTTTGAGTTTTTTCATAATAATGAACACCTTGTGCCTTCCTTCCTCCAATAAGCACAGTGCACTGTACACTAATGAGGCCTTCAAGAGCTCTGCAGATTTAGATAAATCTGTGCTTTTTTTTTTATTAATATCATTCATTCATTCATCCATTTTCTATGCCACTTGTCCTCATTACGGTCGTGTGGGTATGCTGGAGCCTATCCCATCTAACTTCGGGCGAGAGACAGGGTACACCCTGGACTGGTCGCCAGCCAATCGCAGAGCACATATGGACAAACACACTCACACTCACATTCATACCTATGGACAATTTAGAGTCGTCAGTTAACCTAGCATGCATGTTTTTGGGATGTGGGAGGAAACCGGACCAACCGGAAAAAACCCACGCACGCACGGGGAGAACATGCAAACTCCACACAGAGCTGTCCAACGTTGATTCAAACCCAGATCTTCACAGTCTCCTGACTGTGTGGCCAACATGCTAACCACTAAGCCACCGTGCTTCTTTTTATTAAATACGGCTGCAAAAAAAGTTGCAAGTAACAGAGCTTTGATAAATAAAGTGACAACCACTATTGAATTCTAGAAAGACATTGTAGCACAGTAAGTTTCTTTCAATAGGATTTTAATGTAAAGGAAGGAACGTTTCACCGAGGTTCCAAAGTACTTGGTCCATTTTGACATTTTACACTGGTGTGGGAGAAATGTGTTCGTGTGCCCACAAACTGTGGAGGTGAACGTTCCATCCTAACGGAGCATGGCTCATCTTGTCTCTATGTTTATACGCTATTAAGAGCAAAAACATGAATACCCGCAGCTATCAGGGTGATAATGATCTACATCTTGGCTCAGCCTCAAAGCACAGTTGAGGGCGAGAGCGAGATAGTGCACTACATGGACATTTGCAAAGCTGTCGAATGAAGACTGTAGTCGGTCAGATTTTTTTTTTTTTTTAACTAAAGCGATTATTATGAATGTTTGCTTTAAAAAGACACTAGATAAAAAAAACACTATCACTGTATACTACAACTTCTGATAAACTGGTCTCTTTTTAAACAGGAAAGGGAACTCCTACTTCCAACCTTTTGTGTCACTTGGCAGATCTTGCCATCACTGAGAGTTCCCTGGTGTTTACACAGACATAGGAATGTCAGATTGGCATTTACTGGTATTCTCAGGCTTAAATGGATCCGAGCAAATATTTGTTTGGCTTTAAAGTGAGCAGAATTCTGATATTGCTTCGCAAAAATATTATGTATCCAGAGAACCAAATGGGAAAAGACTGATCTGATTTGCATTTGCAAGATGAGGTTGTACAACAAACAGATCACAGATTGCAACCGCGGTGTTTTAAATACATCACTTCTATTAGCATTTACCTCTGTTGCATTGTAAGGCCATGGAAAATATGACTGAATATAAATATATGAATATGAATATAAAAAGGCACTCCATTGTTTACAGTCAAGTCTTTGACTTAGAAGTAAAAAAAATTTGTAAAGCACTGGAGATAGAAAGAGGTGGACTCAAGATTACCGAGGTGGGGGTTGTACTAAATTGATACATAAGGAAACTGAAAAAACGTGAAGATTTTTCTTAATTACATGCTGCAGGCTAAAGATAGCCTCCAATATGAACACCAGACAGCTCCACAGTGTATATTTACAGCATGTCCACTGTTGTCTCAGGTTGTTGTTGCCAAAGCAAGAGTGCAGTCACGCTTAATGCTTAGTGTTTCTAATGAATAGGGGGAAAAAGAAAAAGGGTTCCAAAATAATTTTGTTAAATGGCCCTAAAACCATGCAATTTGGTGTTCAAACAACATTTTCTTGAAAAATAAGCCTGAAAAGTCCTACAAAGGTCAACTATTGCCAGAATACACTGTGAAACTTCAGTTCAGTGAGCATCCACAAGTGTGTGTTTGCTTTTACTTTGGATTTTTGTGTTTCTGTAATACCACCATGGACGGCTAGTAGTGATGACAACAAAGAAAAGTGGCATAATGACAGAGATGGGGTGAGGAGCTCAGTCATACAGGAGAAGCTCAGAGTAGAGTTGAGGTGGCTCAGGAATCTAGTCCAGATGCATCCTAGACACCTCCCCGGCGAGGTGTTCCAGGTATGCCCAGCCGGTAGGAGGTCCCAGGACAGATCTAGGACAGGTTTGAGGAATTATGTCTCACAGCTGGCCTGCGACCGCTTCGGTGTCCCCTCTGGTGGAGCTGGCTGAAGACCGGGAAGTCTGGACTTCACCATCTAATCTGAGTAGGATTAGATGGTGGAGGAGGATACTGGACAGACCTGGGAGACCCAAAGTGTAGTGAGAGTAGTGAGGGTGTGCTGGGAACGTCTGGCAGAGTCTCCCGTTAGTCGAGTCTTCAACTCTCACCTCCGGCAGAGGTTCGCCTGCATTCCGGCGGTTTGCAGCTAAGTGGGAAGCTTCTGGGATGAGACTCAGCACCTCCAAATCTGAGGTTCTCAGTCGGAAATGTATGTCGGGGTCTTGTTCACGAGTGAAGGAAGGTTGAAGCGTAAGACTGATCGGCTCAGCGTCTGCACCGGATCGTCGTCGTGAAGAGAAAGCTGAGCCGGAAGGCAAAGCTCTCAATTTACCTGTCGATCTATGTTCCCACCCTCACCTATGGTCATGAGGTTTGGGTCATGACCGAAAGAACGAGATCACGGATACAAGCGGCTGAAATGAGTTTCCTTCATAGGGTGGCTGGACTCAGCCTAAGAGATAGGGTGAGGGGCTTGGTCATCCGGGAGGGGCTCAGACTAGAGCTGCTGCGCCTTCACATCAAGAGGAGCCAGTTGAGGTGGCTCGGGCATCTAGTCCAGATGCCTCCCGGACGCCTCCCTGGTGAGGTGTTGCAGGTATGCCAAGCCAGGAGAAAGCAGACCTAGGACATGCTTGAGGGATTACGTCTCACAGCTCGCCTGGAACTGGAAGAGGTGGCCGGGGACCGGGAAGTTTGGCCTTCCCTACTGAGACTGCTGTCCCTACCACCCGGACCCGGATAAGCGGAGGAAAATGAATGGTTGGATGAATGGAAAACGGTTTTGAACAAGTCAGAGGTCAACCAACGTCCCGGAACAGATTGTGTCTGACCTTAGAGATTTCACTATAACAAGAGTCTCTACATTTTGTATTTGGTTATACAAGTACAGGACATCCTCTAAACGAGGCCGTCTTCATTACATAACTTTTGTGTTGAGCCAACAGCTGGGTTGGACTTGAATGGGCACTTCAACTGGGATGAGAGATGCCCGTGCGACTAGGAACTGCAACCATTAGAATGAATAATAGAGAGTTGTGTATTGGTGATGTTGCGGTGTCACTTCACCATCCAAGTCAATTGTGCAATTCAGTCATTTGCAGCACAGAGCCTGCGAAGAAGTGGCCTAGATAGAAACACATCTGAAAGAATAAATGAATAATGAAACGACTTGATATACACTCTGAAAGCTTTTGTGCCTTAATAGGAGACACAGGGAAGAGCTTGGACAATGATGGAGACGTGAATTAAACAATTCAAAATGCTATTAGGTATGAGTATAATAATCAACTAATTGATTGTAAGGAATTCTGTTAGGTCTCTGCTGTGGTATTACTCCTCTGGGAAGTATCGAGCTGAATGTGATACTGTCACGAAAACAGGAGTATAGAACATTCAGAGAGATATCTTCAAATCCAATTACCCTATTGAAGTATTTAGGAATAAAAATCACAATTACACGGAACCTCCAGATGTCAACACAACTACCATAGATTCATAACTAACTAAACAAACTAATATCAAATAAAAGTACTAACACATAAGGAATAGGGAAATGAATGGTGTTTGCAGTGTGATACCATCACGTTGTACAGTTACCGCTAGATTTCGAAAGTATCACTACTAATTGCTGCTAACGTACTGTGTATTTAGAGCCCTTCCTGTTCAACACAAAAGGGCCAAAGAAAGAGCAAAAGGCACTGACAGGGTTAATCTTTTAGATCAGTACTCAGCAAATGGTGGACCTTGGTCTGGATCCGGACACAGTGATGGCCCTTTACGGACCCATGACCTATTAAAGTGAATGGGAATATGATAACATATAATCATGCTTGCGGAGCGATCGCAGTTTGCGGCCGTAATTACTTCAGTTATTACGGTTACGTGACAGCAAACGCGGTGATGTCGCTCAAAATGAGCCAATGTTATTGTGTGAATGTTATTGAATATTATTTTTTTCACAGAAACCGGTGCAGTTTTATTTAACTTAAAAATAAGCCTCCGTGTTCATTCGTTGTTTGCACAGTCAAACGTTTTATTGTTTATGTGAAATTTGGTCCTGTTTTCTTTTAAATGCAAATTCATTTCTATTTTTGACTCCATATTTGACTTGTATGTGATGGAGCTGGTTTCATTTTTAGTGATGGTGCCACAATCAGCAGACAGCAGCTGGGTTGTGTGTCCGACAGGTTTGCTCTCAAGGAGAAGAGAAGTTCATGAAGTCCTTCTACTTAATCACAACAGTCCATCTGTAGGCGTGCTGTGTATATGTATGGAAGCAGCTGTTCTTTCTTCCATACGTTGGTCTCTCTAAAGCTATGTTATACCTCCATTATGACTTTATCCATAAATGACATTACTCGGTAAATGACGCAGATATATCAAAGAATTGGAATTTCACAAGAATCGCTTGTGAACGAAAAGAGCTCAAACCCAACCACCGTGCATCCTGCCCAAGCAATTTGAATGCTACAGAACACAATCGCTCATTTACATTTACATTGCAAATTTGGGCGTCGAGCAAACAAACCACCGGCTTAGTTTAAGCACCTGCATGAGAAGCAGACAGGAGGTCAAGGGTGACAGGATTATTTTAACGGACACAAAATAATGAATATCCTAATGAACCTCTTCAGAAATGCTGAGGTCATCACTATATTCTCATGCGATGCCTGTAATCAGCAGGACTTCCTCTATGTGCATTTGTGTGTCTGCATGGAGTCTGTGCTGATCTGTGCGTGTGTCTATAGGAGCTTCTCATTGACGTGACGTGGCACAGAAATGCACATTGTGTGTGTGAAGAAGCTCTGTGTGTATGCTTGTTCATGTGATGTAATCAATTATGTAAACTTTACCAACAAGGATGTCAAGAAGCAAGTAGCTCTGAAATGTGAGTGTTTTCAACTTTCAACTCGACTGCAGGGAGGTTTGCCATTGTCGCCACATATTTTGCTTGTTAGTTGAATGGTTGCTTTACATTCCGTGCTGCGGTTGATTGTTTTGCTGGAAGACTCCACATACTGATGTTGTTTTCCACTGCATCCACGAGATGGTCATGGTCTGGAGAAAACGGATGGTTTGGGCTGGAACGCACACTTTTGTTGAGGTCTTATACGGACTCAAGTTTCTGTCTCCCGAAGATCAGGACGAAACTAGCAATATAACCAGAAACAATTGAGCTCCACCTTTGTCGTGAACAAAGGGTAGACGAAATGCCTCAATTGCCTCGCTGTGGTTTAACCTGGGCATGGGCAGCCCAGGGCACAAAAAGGTTTTCACGCCGCATTACTCTGGGAATGTTCTCTCTGTTGATTGTCATCCACAAATTGTGAGAATTTTCCATTTCTCTTGTGCAATGTGCGGTATAAAACTATAGCACCCATTCAATTCAAATACAGTCAGCCTGCTTAAGGGAAAACTGCACTTTTTTTTTATTTTGCCCATCATCCACAATTCTTATATGAGATATGAACACACATGTTCTTTCCGAATTCTGTGCGTTCTACATAGAGAAAAACTACTAGCCCGAGGCAGCTAACAATGCCGGTAAAAAGGTTTCACCAATTCCGCCTATAAAACCACTGAGCACTACAGTAGTGTGACAGGAAAACGCTACAAGAACGGGTTGGCGTTACACTATAGCATTTAACGACGTTATTCTCCACCAAAGGGGAAGTGAAATAAAAAAAGTAGTAGTCGCCGTTGGCTCTCACAAAGTCTGCCATGATTAGCAGTAGCAAATGCACTTTCTATGCTGTTGTTGTTGACTGAAGTAGCGTTCGTTGCTATGGGCTCTGTTAAATCAATGTGCCCAGGAAAGACGTTACAGTAATGCATAAAATGAACAAAATACAGCAACATACTGTAAATATTACATGTTATCATGAAAGTGCCTGCTGCTACATGTGCCTGTCACTACATGGTCACGTGGTCGCTAAATCACTTGCAGAGATTAATTAGAAATATCACATCAGCATGACTTTATCTGACATGATCTGAATCTAGTAAAATCCCTGATTTCTACAAAGTCCCATCCCACTTCCAACTGCTGCAGTTTTTCAGGATTCAATTGTTTCCTGCTGCAGGCAGGTGCAAAATGTCTCATTCTTGACACACTTCACATTTTCACGAATGTTTTGTGTTTTTTAACATTCTTCTTTGACATTGTGGTCAGCTAAAGAAAATGTGAATATGAAAAGCATTGCATTGGATGCGTTCACATGTGTACAGGGGGGATAATCACTGTTGCAATTCAGTGTTTGGTATTTGGCTTTTGCCAATTTGAATGCGCTGCTGTGGGTTGGGTCTCTGCTTACCACAGCCTTTCAGGAGCCGCTTCTCATAAGGTGAAAGTGTTTTAGAGAAATAACCAAATGTATCCCCTGTCTGGCAAAAAAAGAATCTAAAAGTCTTGCAACTGTCCACTAATTACTGTGGATCCCCAACAAAAATATATTCCATTTGTTGGAGGGAAAAAGCATGAAACGAAAAGCAATGATGGGAAGGGAAATGACCACAACATAGAGCTCCCACAGAGAGTGATAGAACACATCCACACCCACACACACACACACACACGCACACACTCAACTATGCCAACACAAATCACAACATCTATTCTCTACTTGTCATCTTTGCAAAGATGAGTTCACTTGTTTCACACACATACCAGTCACTCAAAAAAATAATTATTTACAATAAAGAGCACAGTGGGCACAAAATACTGTATGTATACACAAGCTCATATGTGCACACACACTCCGTTCAACCCCACTTATACTGGAGGACATGTACACGCGTCATGTTCATGTTCACATTGAGGTTTCATTAAAGCTTAATTCCCATGTGGGAGAACCTAACCATCCCTACGTACAGTTCTTTCTAGGTCACCACTGGCTGACTCCTTAACATGCCGTCCTCTTTGTGTTTATAGTTTGTGTGAGAATGTGTAATACATGTCTAAGTCCAACATGCCGACCAGGAGATGAGTTTATTGTGACAGGCGTGAATTATTACACCTTTGACATTGGTTGACAAGGCTCAGTGCTTTTACATCTTTCATCTAGTTTTTACACTTGTATGACAATTAAAGTGTTCATGAAAACATTACATAGCAACTCTTTCATTTTGGAACAAATTAATGCACTTTATATGACAGTCAAGCTTCAGTTTTCGTACGCCCCAGTTTTTGTATGATTGGGATTTTTGTAAAAAAGTTAATTCACTGTCTCAGTTTTCTTACAGTGCTGCAAGTAACAAGCTAGTCGGTTTGCCCTGTACTTTATCGTTCCGTGAAATCGAGTGCCCAAACAAAGCACCTCTACGCATTGCTGGCTCGTTGCATTTTTACCTCCACCAAGTAAAAAAGGTCCGAATGGATTTGGATGAAATTTTCAGGAATTGTCGGAAATGAGATATGGGAGAACTGATTACATTTTAGGGGTTATCCGCATCACCGTCAGGATCCAGGAATTTTTTAAAGGATTCTTTAACATTGTGAGATAGGACCATTTTCGTCATTTGTGCATATAACGACTCAAAAAATGGTCAGAGCACTTGGACAAAAAAGTTTCCAACAGGTTCTAAAAAATATCAAAGACTGATCCACATAATGGAATAATTCCAGATCCAGAATGTGAAAAAAATGGGGACTTTGGAATTTTCATGATAGGAAGACAACAAATGAAGCTATAAACATGCAACAAACACCATTATGTATAAATTATATATGCTAGACACTGTGGAATTTGGGGTGTGCCAACGGATTTGTTGTATCTTCAAAAGATACGGCGATAGATCCAGAAAAAAACTGCCATTACGGAAAGTGCGATTTTTGTGAATAACTACTGGACTAATATTGATATCACTATGAATCCAATTGTTAATGGTATGTTTTCATGGTCAAGGACTACGTTATGTAGATAAAGTAAATGTAGGACTAATATTTATGGTGTGAATCACAATATGGGGGGACTATGGCGCTTGGCGGAGGTCTGCGCTCGCCGAGGGCTTTTCTAGTTTAATGTGACAGCTAAATAACCCGCCATGGGGCCAAATACAGTTGCAGATTCCTGCAATTTGATAAAGAAGATGAGAAACGCTATTGAAGTCCGCCTCAACAGCAACTTGCATTCATTCGTCATTTATAATTATTTCACATTGTTTTCTGCATGTAAAACTATAAATTATAATTATTCTGGAATTGGAATTCAACTATAATCCTGGAACAGACCGGCTGGACTTTAGGTTCCACTGTAATCCAAACATTTTTTTGTAAAAATCCAACTAATTACTCATGGAGGGGGGCTCTGGTAAAGACATCTACAAGAGGTGTGGAAAAAGGACGATGAGCTTATCTTGACAACTAATCAATGAGTTTTTATTTGATTTACACAAATAGAACCGAGATTACAACATAAATCACATTGAATTTTAATCAGAAGAACGCAAGGTTGCTTATCCATCGCTCAACAAATCACAGGCGGTCCTTTGAGCGTCAACATAACTGCAAGATGAAATGACTGTATCACTCAAATGTCTCCACTTAAATCTTTTGGCAAGCGGCGCCCAAACCGAACAGTTATTGCTCGCACAAGGTTGCAAAATGTGTATGCAGCAACATCTCACACTTTCCAGGGAACACTGGACTACAGTTCAACCAATGGAGTATGTTCTTCTGGGTCACACCCGCATGATGATTCAACAACTTGTGCAGCATGCAACACACTGGCACAAAAAAAACATGTGGTTTCGTGTCTGACATGCTTGATCAAAAGCATTGGGTCTGAGATTCAATTGCGCATCCCCCTCCGTTGGGCTTTGGCAGCAAAGTGTTATGGATAGGGCATGGGGCCAAGAAATAATGAATTTGGTGGCAATCTGTGGCTGGGATTTGTGCCATCAGATAATTATTTCTTTGTCAAATGCTCTGAAATGGTCACAGACGCTTGACTCTGAATCCTGAAGGTGTGTGGGAGCTGTCAAAAAGACATTGGGTGTCGAGCATCATTGCTAAAAGAATATGAATTAAATGAAAGCAAAATCTGATTTTTGTGATCCTGATTTGAAATGTCATCCATTCTTTTTCTATGCAGCTTATCCTCCTGGGGTCTTGTGGGTATGCTGGAGCCTATCCCAGCTGACTTCGGGTGAGAGGCTCGGTACACCCAGGACTGGTCACCAGCCAATCGCAGGGCACATACAACAACCATTCACACTCACATTCATACCTATCTCCAATTAACCTAACATGCATGTTTCCGGAATGTGGGAGTAAACCGGAGGAGGATGACCCCCCACCCCACCCCCCACCCCCCCACACAGGGAGAACACGCAAACTCCACACAGAGATACCCAACGGAGGTTCGAACCCAGATCTTCCAGATCTAACCACTCGGCCACCATGCAGCTGCTTTGAAATGCTGAAGACAATTTTTCTTTAATATTGAATAAGTTATCTACAAAATTAACTTTACTACTACACTTTCATCATTCCTTTACTTCAAACAAAAAAAGTGGTACACGTTAAAGTGAAATTATCGTTAGTAATTGAGAGGGGTACTATTAAATAAGATCTGCATTGAATTGTGCAAGTGTAAATGTGACTTTTTAAGCAGGTTTCAATTAATTTAATTCATAACCAATAATAATAGTGATATTGCCAGGAGAAGGTAGTGTTTATAGACAAAGCTTTCAAACTCCAACACACTCCAAGAAACATGAATTCAGACCAAAAAACATTTTTTAAAAAGGTTAACAATGTGGTAAAAATAGTAAGAGAGAGGTAAAACAAAAAAATCATCAAGTAGTGTTTTGTGTAGTGAGGGAATGGCTGATGTATTTGATAGAGTTGTGTTTCTTCTTACCAGTGTGTGTGAACTGCAGTCTTGGCTGAGATGCTTTCCAGGCCCCTCCTAAGGTGGCTCCGAGGTGGATTAGAAGCACAACTGTCACTGGCCCACACATCCTCCTTCTTCTTCTTTTTAACACACCGACACCCACTGAGTCTTGAGTCAAGATTTGACAAATTCCAGCAACTTACAAGTAGCCACACTGTCTTGATGGTGTGTTCAGGTGCACACGCTGCAGCACACTCGTGTAGTGCAAAGTGGTGCACTGTAGAAATAAATATATATAAAAACAAATCCAAAAGGAATGGGAGTCCAAGTCACGAAGATGCTAAATTAAACCAGTCCAAGTGTGCAGGGCGAGAGTCCAGATCCTGAAAATAATTTAGCGCTCCTTGAAAGCAGTAGAGCAGCACCATCTGTGAGGTTTGCGTCTTTGAATTGTGAGTGTGTCGGTGGGTGTCAGGAGATGTGAAGAGAATGTATTCCAAGGGGTAAAAAAGAAAACAAAAGTCGTCTCTCCACTGCCTCCTTACAGCTTGACAGCTCTCTTCTGCTCTGTCTCTCATTCCAGCTCCTCTCTGCATGTGACTGCTTTCTCTAGCTCTCGCACTCACACTCACACTCTCTCTCTCTCTTTCTCGCACGCACACACGCACGCACACACACATGTGTATAGATAAACGATCATGCCCATTCACGGCTCTGGGAGAAGATAGTTGAGTGTCTCTTTTCATAGCATATTCTTAATCTTAATCAACTTTCTCATGTCGTGCACTTGTCCAAACTAAAAGCTTTGCAGAGAAATTCAAGAAGGGTCACTGTAAAAATAACTCAATAATTCATGAAACTGTAAAAGCAAATGTGATCAGCAAGCTTGGACACCAGCACAAAGCATACATTTCCCACGTGTCATCGTTAGGAGTAGTTACAAAAGTTGCAAAAAGCCAAGAAAAACCCCCAATATCCTTTCATGCTTGTTGAGCCGAAGTTTTGTGAGAAACTGCAACATTTCGTATGAGTCCAAATGTGAGGGTAGTTTCATTTTTTTATATTTTTCCCCCACACTTGAAATTATTTGCATTTCCCCACTCTGCATTTGCATTTTCTCCCGGGCTTGTCTCATTAGGGTCGTGGGTGAGTTGGAGCCTATCCCAGAAGACTTTAGGCAATTACAGGGCACATACAGAAAATCAAGCATTCACATTCGCACCATAAGAGCAGGGGTGTCCAAACTTTTTCCCTTGAGGGTCACATACTGAAAAATCAAATCTTGCGGTGACTTTGATATTTGTAAACCGTGCAGGGAGGTGTGCCAGTGCGCAAAGAAAAATGTCAAATGTTCAAAATTTCTGGTACACATAATCTTCGTGAACTAGTCGTGAATCCAACGTGAATGCACCGCAACGTATGTGCAACCAATGCAAGCGGTGCGTATTAAGACATCTCTCGTTCATATGAATGGGTTAACTTTTCCACCACCTCTTGGAATAAGTCAGGAAGAATTCTCAAGTAATTTCTGTAGCCTCTTGGATCTTTCTCGTGAAGTTCTGTTCAAAACTGGTCATAATGCCCACAGTAATGTCTTCTAGTCAGCAATTCCTATACCCAAACTGTCCGTGCTTTCTTTTGTGAGAGCGTCTTCTCTGGAGTTCAACGTCTTGGAGGTCCCTTGCACATAGAGGAAGTAATGAAGCTAGGGGTGATGCCTGCTGTTGCAGGGCGTCATGAGGAACAATAATAACAACATGGGACAAATAATACCACCACTGCTTTACGGATGCAGGAAGTGATGGTGACAATGCAAACCCAGTGCAGTACCCAATACCATGTGGTACACTAGACGTAAACAGTACTGGACTTAGGCCCTGTCCACACGGGAACATTCCTATGTTTTTTTTTGGTGTGTTGAAAAAAAGTCTTGTCTATACTGTGCCGGATTAGTAAATTGTTGCCTCCAGACTGAAACAAATCACTGAGTGAAAACGATGTAATACACAATCACACATACTGTACGTGTGGCGATGTGAACAAACACGAGGGCGAAACCAAGTGACACACCAAACCATAGAAGAAGAAAGAACGCACGCGCATAAGTCTGTCGTCTTCCACTTTTCAAGACTTACGAGATGTGGAATTACTCCTGCGAGTAGTTATGGAGTAACAAAATATCAGGGAAATGTCGACGGCGAAGGGGCGGCGGTGAGTCGGTGACTTCATCGTTTTCGTCTTGCTTGTACACACGGCAACGACAAGCCGTCATTCACAAATTTCCCCACTCTGGAAGCCGTTTTCAAAAAATAGCATTTCAGGTCACCCAGAATGGATGGCAGGCTGAAACCATAAAATACTCTGCCGTCCATCCATCCATTTTCTTTACCGCTTCTCCTCATTAGGGTCGCTGGGGCATGCTGGAGCCTATCCCAGCTGACTTTGGGTGACAGGCGGGGTACACCCTGGACTCCAGCCAATGGCAGGGCACATATAGACAAACAACCATTCACACTCACATTCATACCTATGGACAATTTAGAGTCTCCAATTAATTTAACATGCATGTTTTTGGAATGTGGGAGGAAACTGGAGTACCCGGAGAAAACCCACACACGCACGGGGAGAAATGCCCAAGGGAGAATCGAACCCAGGTCTTCCCAATCTCCAGACTGTTACTGTGTTGGCCAACATGCTAACGACCGTGCGGCCATTTTGACTTAAAAATATTTCCGTGTGGATAGCCCCTTACTGTAGATGTAAAGAAGTCGTGCGGGAGTGTGGCATTCCGTGCCAAGGCACACCACGAATTACGTGCCGAGTGCCTAACTTATGTGTAAACAGTGCGCAAAATAGTCTTCACGTTTCACGTTTCAGGCATAGCATCTAAATGACACGCATTGCCATGACGATGTGGAGGCAAAATTCGTGCTAGTGTCAAGGTGGCATAAACATTTCAGCTTTTTCTCTTTCATTGTGCTCCATTTTTCCCATTTTTATGCATTTTTTTGTTCAATTTCATTACTACAATGTGCCAGGGGCCAATAAAAAATGAGCCATGGGCTGCAAATGGCAAACCCCACCCGATTTAGAGTCTCCAATTAGCCGAACGTGCATGTTTTGGAGATTTTGGGAAGAAGTACTGGAGTACCTGGAGAAAACCCACTCAAGCACTGGAAGGACTTCCAAACTGCACAAAGAGATTAGAATCCAGAACTCCTGACTGTGAGGCAGATATGCTAAATACTGCTCCACCATGCTGCCCCTGTTTGAATTCAATACAAGTGTTTTTGTCATCATACCCCATGTTTGCGGCTAACCCAAATGCAATCATTAAAACCTGTGCCTGCTTTTCTGCTGCTGTTATTTCCATTAGAAACCATCTCTTTTGCGGGGGCGGAGGGTGGGGGGGTGGGGGGCTGGGGTTGTTAATAATTTTTTTTCAAGTTCAATCACAGGCTAGCAGGGAGAATTTATTCAATTCTCTGGGATAAATAATGAATTTAGGTTGCGTACCAATGAAGAAGTATATGCTCTTTCTCGCCACAGACATCTGAATCACGAATGATTTATTCAACACACTTATTTGCTGTATTATAATTAAGGCTTGCTTGTTTTGTCCCAAATATTCTCCAATTAAAATGCGGTGTGTACAGAAGTCCAGACAACATTGAATCGATCCCGGGCAAGGCAGCTCCTCATGAATGAAATGAATTTGATGTAAGAGCAGATGAAGAGGCTGCCTGCTGGCTGTGCCATTAGACTGCTAAGTCTACTCCTGTGAGGAAAGCGAGTAAGATGCTACTGAAGCACGTACAAGAGCTGTATCAAATATTCTCCCTTAACAAAGATAATAATGCTGGATTTTGGTTGAGGTATTTATATTGCAATATGCTCATAACTGGTGTGGTAGGTACACAATTCACCTCTCTATGCCCAAAGTCAGCTGGGATAGGCTCCAGTATGCCCCCGTGACCCGAAAGAGGAGAAGCGGTATGGAAAATGGATGGATGGATGATGCAATGCAGTTGTACGGTTACAATAAAAAACATACCAGTATAATTACAAATGTTCTTGTCCAGTTTCCACTTATCAGTCAATATTATTTTGCCGTTCATGTTGTTTTTCCAGTGATAACTTTCTTCAGGCGTCTGATTGGCTGAAACGACCTTCCTTGGTAATATGTGTTGTAGCGCCACCTTCTGTTGCACTGACATTTGCTTGACAGCGTACAAATGCTTTAAAACGCTATTATTGAGGACAGAGAAAAACGAACGACCTGAATAGGTTAGAGCATAGCTTGTTAGTGTCATGATTTGCACTCTGCTTTGTCTGCTGCCCTCTGCTGTCTCGTTACAGTCCTGCAGAGGACTCCTCTCTCCTGCTCGTTTGACCAGCACACCTGCACCACATCTGCAATTAGGCCTTCTTAAGCCATGCGGTCTAGCTAATCCTTTGTCAGATTGTTGTCTGACCTTGCCAGCATCACGCACGCTTCATTTTCCTCCTGCCACATGGCTAGAATTCCTTGTATGGCTTTTGCCCTGCTGCCAACTACAGTTCAGTAAGTTGTTGAGCATTTTCTGTATATCTTATTTGCTACTTTGTATTTTGTTTGTAACTTTTTACTTCCCGGTGACCATATGTCACCAGCGTCTTCTGTTTACTTTGTTTTTCCTCCCTCGTGAGCGCTTTTTGTTTTTGTTAAATACCTTTTTACACCATCCTGCCTTTGTCTCTGCTCTGGGGTCCACAATACCTGGCACCTGTGCCAGCGGCCGGAACAGTTATATCGTTACATTATCTGGAATTGTAAAAAGTGGTCAAAGGCCAGAGCATGTTGGTCTAGCAGTTAGGAGACAATGGGTTCAGATCACATGTCTGTGTGGAGTTTGCATGTTCTCCCCGTGCGTGCGTGGTTTCTCTCCAGGTACTCTGGCTTCCTCCCACATTCCAAAAATACGCATGCAAGATGAGAGTGTGAATTTTTGTTTTTCTATATGTGCCCTGCGATTGACTGATGGCCAGTCCAGGGTGTACTGTGCTGCTTGCGAGAAGACAGCTGGGATAGACTCCAGCATACCCACGACGCTAGCAAGGACGAGCAATACAGAAAATTGATGAATGGGTCAAAGGCCGGGGCAGTTTTTCCATTTTGCTCACTGATTCATGCATAAAGTTCTCATTCATTGCTCTTGATAGCAGCTCAACTTCACAAATGCAAGTTGGTTAAATCAGTATCTCACACTAAGGTACTTTTTATGGAGAGGCTCCAACAATATCATGATGGTCCAGTTGCCATAAGTATCCCACACCTGCGGAGGGAGAGGAGAGAGATTTGGGCTGTGGAACTAGCATCTCCTTAGCCATCAGGGTCATCACGGCAGGATAATTTGAGACCTGACCAGCGGGGCCTCTTAATTACAACAGAAAAACCTCCCTACTATCTGGAACAAAAAGCCTCTGATTTTCTCTCTGACAAGTGATGTCCACTAGTCAACTGGTGTGTGAGTTCTGGCCGTAGAGATCATTACCAGCCTCACATCTCGCCGGTCCCGTTCTGCATGACACCACAGTGCACACTGGTGGCCCTGTGTTGCATGGATTGAGTGTGAACGCTGCAGTTAATGAGCCGTCATTGTCACCGAGTTATTCTGTTTGTTCAGAAGCATGAGGTTTGTGTCTCTGCTTTGGGCTGATATGAAACCAAAAGTCTCCACTTTGATTGTGCAAGTTTATTGAGTGCTACTTGATCTGCAGTTATTACTTTGATTCTTCTTCTAGTTGATTATTTACTAACATTATTTACTTACACTGAAATCAGAGTCAAGGTATCGAGTATCCAACTATTATGTAATTCATTTTCAATGGGGTTTGACAACAAAAAAATAAGAAACTCCAATTTCATTCAGTACAAAAACTTTCTGTCAAAATGGACAGAACAAATATACTTAACAAGAAAGCCTTTTTTATTATTTTTTTATGTAATATAAATATCCATCCATATTCTGTACCGCTTCTCCTCATTTGGGTCGCAAGGGCATGCTTGAGTCTATCCCAGCTGACTTCGGGAAAGAGGTGGGGTACGCCCTGGACTGGTCGCCAGCCAATCACAGGGCACATATAGACAAACAACCATTCACACTCGCATTCATAATTTAATAAGACAATTTAGAGTCACCAATTAACCTAACATGCATGTGTTAATGTGTTAATAAGTTGTTCATATAGAACTCCAAAGTCAAGGATTGGAATGTTTGAGTACTGGATTAAGACAACCTTTACAGACATAAGTCAAAAAACTATTTTTATATGTGGAGACGTCAATATTGATCTTTTGAATCCACATAAGAACAAGGAAATAGATGACTTCATAGACACAATGTACAGTTTGAGTTTATATGCTAAAATTATTAGACCAAGTAGAATAACAGACCACTGTGCCACCCTCATCGATAATATATTCACCAATGACTTTGATAATAACACAACTAGTGGACTGTTGATCAGTGATCATCTTCCAGTGTTTACAATTTACAAAGAACATTATAATAAAAGACAGGTGGTGGCTAAAAAGACTTTTCAAAGTCTGCGCACAGAGGACAGCGTCAGCACTTTCGAGAAAGATCTAGAAGATCAAAGATGGGAGAGTGTCTACAATGTAAAGATGTGGATGAACATATGATCACTCTCTATGCACTTATATGGAGCTCTATGATAAGAACTGTCCCTGGCAAGAAAAGTCCAAGAAGCAAAAGAAAAACAACCAGCCATGGATGACAAAAGGACTAAAAAAACGCCTGCAAGAAGAAGAATACATTATACAGGACATTCATCATTCAACAAACTAAAGAAGCAGAAAAAACATATAAGACTTATAAAAATAAGTTGACAACAATCTTGAGAGCGTGCAAGAGGGAATATTATAATCTTTTAGATATGAATAAAAATAACATTAGAGCAACTTGGGTTATCTTATATAGTAATATAAGGAACAGCAGTAAGAAAGCAGACTACCGTCATTATTTGATGGTTGGAAACACTAAGAAGGATGACATGAATGAGGTAGTTGAAATGTTTAACAATTATTTAGTAAATATTGGACCAAAACTGGAAGAAGAAATTCCAAAACTGTGGACAATGGATGAATGGAAAGAAACCAAAGATAGGAATCTCAATTCCATGTTTCTCACTGTAACTAAAAAGGAAATCACTGACATTGTCAAAAATTTTAAAGCAAAAACATCAACTGATTGTAATGGAATCGAAATGGAAACAATTAAAAGGGTCATCAATGAGATCGTAGAACTGTTAACATATATTAGTAACTTATCATTTCAGACTAGAAAATTTCATAACAAAATGAAAATAGCTTAAGTGGTTCCAATTTTCAAAAATGGAGATAAACATCAATTTACAAATTACCGACCAGTATACTTATTTCCCCAATTTTCTTATTAACCCCAAATTATGGAGAAGCTACTTTATAACAGGTTGGACAAATGTATTAATAACAATGAATTACTAGCAGGTAGTCAATATGGATACATTTCAACTTCTATGGCACTGATTGAAATCACGGAGGAAATCCCTAATGCTATAGACCACAGAAGGTGTGCAGTTGCAGTATTTATGGATTTTACAAAAGCCTTCGATACAAGCCTTCGTTTAATCACAATATTTTAACAACAAAATTAGAAAGGTACGAATCAGAGGATTAGTCTTTAATTGGGTTAAAAGCTACCGAGCAAACAGGAAGCAATTTGTAAAGCTAGGAGAATACACATCTGGGAGTTTAAATATCACATGTGGAGTACCCCAGGGGTCAATATCGGGACCAAAGCTGTTCAATTTGTATATCAACGACATTTGTAAAGTGACAAAGAACTTAAAGTTTGTATTATTTGCGGATGATACCACTGCCTTTTGTGATGGGGAAAGCACACAAGAACTAATTAAAAGGTCAAGGATGAAATGGTCATATTAAAGTCATGGTTTGATTAAAAACAGATGATCCTTGAACTTAAGTAAAACTAAAATAATGCTATTTGAAAATAGCAAAAAGGACACGTACGGTCAAATACAAATAAACAGAGTGGACATTGAAAGAGTGAAAGAAAATAAATTATTGGGGATCATAATAGACGAAAAAATGAGTTGGAAATCTCATATCAAAAATATACAACAAAAGGTGGCGAGAAATACTTCAGTATTGAATAAAGCAAAATATGTTCTTGATCAAAAATCATTCCACACTCTTTACTGTTCTTTGGTATTACCATATCTAACTTATTGTGTGGAGATATGAGGTAATAATTATAAAAGCAATCTTCACTCACTCACTGTACTGCAAAAAGATCGGTGAGGATCATTCATAATGCCAAGTATAGAGAACATACAAACGCTTTATTACAGATATCAAAATTTGCTGATTTACTATATTTTCAAACAGCTAAAGTAATGCATAAAGTTATCAATAACTTGTTACCCAAAAATGTTATACAGTATTTCTCTATAAGAGAGGAGAAATATGATCTTAGAGGAAAATTAAACTTAAAACATTTATATGCGAGAACTACGCTGAAAACCCACAGCATTTCTGTATGTGGAATTAAATTATGGAACGGATTGATTAAGGAACTCAAACAATGTACCAAGATGAGTGAATAAAATAAAAACCAATAAAAGCAGTTGATGTTTGCTAAATATAAGGCAGAAGAGTCTTGATCATTATACTGATTGTTCTGTCATGCTTGTTTTTATTTTTTATTTATTTATTATGACATATGAAATAATATTCCATGGAATGCAGGAAGTGAATAATATGTACTGTACAAGATGTGGAATGGATGGGGGGTAGGATTAAATAAGCTTTGCTTCTTCCTAGTCCTTTTGGACATGTGGAACTGTGAAATGATTCATGAGATGTATTCCATTGTAACCTTCATGCATGTTCAAATCAAATTAAACCAAACCAAACCAAATCACACATTGTGTGTTTACTTGTGTCCGTGAATCAATAAATGAATAGATAAATGCAAAAATCCTTACATTTATTGATGCAATGCATCACTGGACAATTTTGCCTAATATTTTTCTTAGTTTTCATTGCTACAGAATCCTCAACAAACGATCGTATCGGTGCTTGTGGTTAAAGACGATGTAGTTGCAGATGCAATTGCAATCGTTTTGTTAATGTAAGCTATTTTTAAGACACCCTTATTTTATTACCACTATTACAAATTAAGGCCCTTACTGGAGCCGACTGCAGCGCAATAACCATCAGACGGCATCTGCGGGAAAAGGGTTTAAAAAACAAAACAACAATTCAAAGACCTCGTCTCCTTCAACGCCACAAAACTGCCCGTTTAGACTTTGCCAGGGAGCATCAAACATGGGACATTGAAAGGTGGAAAAAAGTTTTATTCTCTGATGTGAAAAAATGTAACCTTGACGGTCCAGATGGCTTCCAACGTTACTGGCATGACAAGGAGATCCCACCTGAGATGTTTTCTACCCGGCACAGTGGAGGGGGGTCCATCATGATCTGGGGTGCTTTTTCATTCAGTGGAATACTGGAGCTTCAGGTGGTGCAGGGTCGTCAAACGGTGGATGCTTACGTGCAGATGTTGCAGCGGGGATCCCTCCTGACTGAGGGTCCTCGTCTGTGTGGTAACAGCTGGGTTTTTCAACAGGACAACGCTGCAGTTCACAATGCTCGC
This sequence comes from Dunckerocampus dactyliophorus, assembly GCF_027744805.1. NCBI lineage: Eukaryota > Metazoa > Chordata > Actinopteri > Syngnathiformes > Syngnathidae > Dunckerocampus > Dunckerocampus dactyliophorus. Next base: position 20,218,017 of record NC_072819.1, on the reverse strand, counting down.
TTGACCAAGGACTTCTTCAGGGAGAATAACATCACTCTTTTGGACCATCCTGCATGTTCCCCTCATTTAAATCCCATAGAGAACATTTGGGGATGGATGGCAAGGGAAGTTTATAAAAATGGCCATCAGTTCCAGACAGTTGATGCCCTTCGTGAAGCCATCTTCACCACTTGGAGCAATGTTCCCACTAGCCTCCTGGAAACACTTGCATCAAGCATGCCCAAACCAATTTTTGAAGTGATTAACAAGAACGGTGGAGCTACTCATTACTGAGTCCTACTGAGAACATTTTTTGTTCCGGTTTGGAGAGTTTTTTGCGATGGTCTTAAACTTTTGATCAGCTGATAAACAGTCTATTTCAGTTTAATTGTTGTTTTCAAGAAATCACTTTTTCAAAGTGCTTTTTGTCTCACCCCCCTTCTTTCTTTTGCATATTGTAGCTCTACTTAAAACCTCATTAAGATCCAAATGTGCAAAATGCAAATTCTAGCAATTTGTCAACTGGTCTTAAGATTTTGCTCAGGAGTGTACATCATTTATATTGCACATTTCTAGTCTCAGAGGTCCTACAATAGTGTATAAGAAGATGTTCTAGCTTTGATGATGGAATTTTAACAGTTTTGAGTGATTTTAGTCGGTTCTACTGGGAACACACTGTTAAGTTAACGACATAATTTATCTTTTTTCTACCATAGCATCATAGGGCTATTAGAAATGCATTGGTCAAGAAACATAACTCCTGTGCGACGTGAAAACTTACCAAAATCCTTAAGTTGTCTCCTAAAAAGCAAGAAGATGATCTAACAGGTGAACCGGTGCTGCCATCTTACGCCATATGTCGGTGCTGCTTCCGCAATGTGACGACATCATTTACGTTGACTGCACTGTTATGTAATGTGCCATCTGTAGCGCTAGAGGTCAGTGTAGTGTCATGTAAAATGTAATATAACGTGAGCTTACGCGGACAAGTGGCAGGTTTGTCAAGATGATGTAATTTGAAGTTGTTTAATATGCATTTTGGCTATCTAATGCTACTTTTAGAAAATGCTGTTCTTTCCTAACTCCCATTTAATTCATTAATTAACAACGTGTTTTTCTCGTTAGTGTTTTTTTGGAAACAAAGTTATTTCACAGTGGAGTTAATAATTGAATCTGTTCCTCGTATGACCGACTTTCTTCCTTTTTAGTATTAGATTGCACCTTGCTTATGTTGAGCTCTATTTTTTTATGTGGATGAGTAACCGTTGCATAGTTGATAAGAAATCTGGGATGGAGGGGAAACCCAATGTGTATCTTGTCCGACTAAACACAGACTAGGCTGGTGGCGTTAATTGTGTTTCGGTATGTATAAAGCCTAAAAATAACACGTTGGGAAACAACAGAATAGATGGGTGTAGAGGTGAGTCACACACGTGGGCAGTCCCTGTTGTAGTCTTCACGCAAAATCATAACAAAACTAATACTGTACTATAGTGATGTGTCGGTCGCGAACGAATCGGCTTTAAGAACCGGCAATGAACGACAAGAGCCGGCTCGCGTCTTTGGGGGACCAATGGGGAGCCGATTAGGGTTGTTTTTTTGTTGGTTTTTTTTTACAAATTTACACCGCAGATTTGACCTATTTCGACTTAATTTTTCTATTGAGATGGCTCTTTGTTTTTGTATTTTATTGATAATATAACATTATAATGTATTTTTGTAGCTGTTCATTGAGGTTTAAATAAATCCATTTCAATTATAAATATAAAAAATATGTATGATAATAATAATAATAATAAACAACATATCATGTAATTTTACATTAGTAATTCATTTTACACAATACACATAATTTGGTAATACATTAATTTAAGACAAAAAAAAAATCAGAACAGCCATTTGAGAGCCGAAGACACAGCACTTTTTAGTGAGCCGAGCTAAAATAGACAGCTCTCTAAAAAGAGCTGAAATTTCCATCACGACTGTACTATTCTGTATGCCTCCGACAAAGACATATTGGAGGGCCATCGATCACGTCATCGTCAAAGATCGTTTATTGTGAAAGTGGACGTGCACAATTACAATTAAAACATTCGGTAAATCTTTTTTTGCAACAGCAGCATTAAATATAAATAACATAAAATGTTAAATAAAACGTCTTGTACTGAGTCTTATCAAATTATATATAATGTGTCTAAATTAATGCGAGCTTGGAAAAACAGCAGAGTGATATGTCATATTTTCAGACTTTCAAACAGCGATTTTTTTTTCTTTCCAATTGCAGTTTGTTATAACCCCCGCCCCCTTCTCTACTTCTCCGCCTTTCCATTGGTCTGTTTGTGTCCAGTTGATCTTAGTTCATTGGATGATTCGAGCATGCGGTGAGCACATATTGGTTAAAAATAGTTGGCTACCACCGGGCTAAAAATAGAGCGGTATATAAACCCGGCGTTTGCTAGCATGTGGACCCGCACACTGAAGAAGTACAAGCAGGAGCATGACGAGTAGGAGGAGGAGGAGGAGGCGCAAAGAGAACGAAAAAGAAGCTTAAAAAAAATGAACACAGCAATCTCTGCAGTGTTCCCTCCCCTCTATACTCAGGAGGGCTGTGCTGCCTATTTTACAGTGTCTGGCCACCGCTTTGGGTGGAGTAGGCAGTGACGAGCTTCCTTCCTGACTGTGGTTTCAACTCGTAAGAGCCCTCAGTCATTTCTGTTAGTACAACATTAGAATGTACACTGGCTCCTGTAGATAAGGACTGAGGAGTCTTTATGAATTATCTTTATTATCTAGCAGTCATTAAGTGGTGTTTCCATATGGTGTGGGAAGGTGGGGCACTGACCACTTGAGTTAGTTTAAACACCCAAGGGAAAGTAGGGGACAACACAATAGTTAACTTCCATGTACTACAGTACAGAATAAATAGTATACTATAAGAAAAGCAACGTGGCATTGTGCATGCATTGATAGGAACATCTCACTAACAAGCAAAAACAGCAACTGAGAAGAATGAGGGTCCCCTGTAATTACTTCTTGCTATGTGTGTGCTTATCTGAGAGGATACAAAGGGCAGCAAAACGGAGACTGCACTGGATGCATCAGTGTGAACAACTCGCTAACACACAACAAAAATGGGGAATAGGTTGTCTAGTTATCCGAGAGGGCACAGAAGGAAGCAAGAAAACAGGTCATGGCAGCAAAGTATTGTTATGGAACAATTTATTTCGAGCATGCATATAGTTTACATTGAAATGTTTCACGTTACAATTCACAATTCCACATGTCGAAAAGGAGTAGGAAGAAGCAAAGTTTATTTAATCCTACTCCCTCTCTGTTTCACATCAATTGCTAATACATTTGTTCACTTAATGTATTCAACATGCACTAATTCACAATTTTATTCTTTTAATTTTTTATTTTATTTTTATAAAAAAAATTTTTTTTAATTTTATTCTTCCATGCAATAAAAGCATTCGTTTGTAAACACACAAAAAAAGTTTTTTCTTTTCCCTTGTCCGGATCTATACCATTCGCCATTTCATCTGGTTCTCTGTTCTGGGCTGCCCTGGCTTTTGTCCTGGGTATAATTCGAAGCCCCGTGAGGATCACAACATTCACTTGTGCATTCTGATCCATCTCATCAATTATATTTTTCATTTGCTCAGTGGTATCTTCGTTCTCTTCCTCAAGAGTGGTGCACAAGGTAGTGTTATCATCCGGTCGTACTTTTATATCATCCTGTAGTACCTTCATATCATTGCCGTAGTGCTCTCTTTTCCTCCATAGGATTTATAACCTCCTTAAGGGCAGCGTACAAGGCAGCATTATCATCTCGTAGTACCTTGATATCTCGTAGTGCCTTGGTATCCTTTGCACAGTACTCTATTTTCCTCCTTCCTCCTGCTCTATATTTCCTCCTTACATTTCAAATCTGTGTTAGCAGGCCTCTTAGATTTTGCCTTATTTGTGCTACAGTTTCCTCCTGTTGCTCTTTCATCTCCTCCTTCAAGGTGAGAAATAACATCCAGTATTTGTCATCTACATGTTTGTATACTTCTTAATCCAGATTTACATTCTTCGAGGCGGCATCTAATATCAAATCCTCCTCATCCATTAGCCTGAATGGCCCTGTTTCTGATTGTGGACCCAGATTTCCAGGACTGGTATCATTTTGCTTTTTGTTTTGCATTGTTGCTAGGCAAACGCATTTGGTTAGCCGGTTAGCTTGGCTTGCCAGTAGCTATCAGCACTTGTAACTTGTTTATTTCAAAGAATCTGTACCGCTCGCCTGTCCGAGTTCAAGTTGAGGTTGTCAGCAATCTGCTCTGATCTTCCCAAAGTGTCGTCAGGAAAACACCAAAATAGTTCAAAAGCTCGAGTATCGACAGCAGACCTCTTGCCAGGTACGTCCCTTCCAGTCTAGTCCGGTAGAGGCTGTATTGAACACCTCAATGGGAACAACTCGCCAATAACCAACACCAATTGAGGAGAAGTTGCATGCAGTAGCCATCCAAAAGGAGACGGACAGCAGCCAGAAAACAGCAAAGTGGAGAGTGCATTGAATGCATCACTCGGAAAAAAAAAAGTAAAACAAAAAAAAGGTAGTTTATGCAGTTATATGAGAGGAGACTGAGGGTGGAGACCGTGGAGTGTAGTACTGCACCATCTCGAGGTAAGCTGATCTTCTCATTTGTGTCCATTTGTCATTTCTAGCTACAGTATGTGTCCTCAAAAGTTACAAATCTATTCAACCGGCTTAGCATGCTGTGGCTGGACCGTATGCCGATGTAAAAGCGACATAAGCGAGTCGAGCCCAGTAAGGACCATGTGGTGGTAAAACCATCAACGAATTCTACCTAGCAACAAATGACCAATCAAACGCGGACTGAAAAAAAATCCTTTATAAAGTTCAAAGTTTGCTTGGTCTATTGGCAGAATTTGTGGGGCTCTATCATGACTGCCCCATTGTCCAATGAACATATTGTTCAAGTAAATCACTTCTCTGTATTAAGTATAAAATGCCGATTAGGAAGAATGACAAACATCCCCATTCTGTAGGATCTAATGGGTCATAATTAAAAGTCTGCATGTTATGCCCTTGAATCCAACTTTATCCATATTGTGGAAACTGTGGTTTTACAGAGAAGGCCTCCATGTGTCATGATCATACTTGTATGTCCACTTGTGGTGTCTTCTAAAACACCTGTAACTCCACGCTCTCTTGCACACGCTCCCTTCCTCCCAGAAGCTTCTAGATATTACTGTATCCTTACCAAGCATACCACACAGGAGCAAATTGGCTCACCTCAGCATCCCACAGAGTAGTGCAGTGACGTATAGTGCGAGGAGGCCACTGTCATGAGCGCTGGTGTTTCGTTATGCTCTTCAAGCAGAAATCCTCTGATAAAAGCCTTCTCTGTCTGTGGTCACTTATTTTCTTACACTCTTCAGGCTTGTAAAATAACTCCATTTTACATGTAGGGCCTATGAATATGACTGAACACGGAACTGCAATGGTGTGACATATGCAGCAGGTAAAGATTTACGAGCACTTTGGCGACAGAGGCAAGGGAAGTTGTGTAATAATTAGGGCTGTCAAATGAAAATTCCTTGCAACCAATCTTAGCTAATGGTAACGTTAATGGTTTTATTCATCTTGAACGTGCAGTGGAGCTCATCACATAACACAATTCCAAATTCTGCATGTCCAAGAAGGAGTCGGAAGAAGCAAAGCTTATTTAATGCTACCCCTCATCAGTTTCACATCAGTCGCAATGCATTTGTTCAATGTACAACTGACTTTATCATGGTAAGAAATTGCTAATAGCTGATGAAATAGTTGACAGAGACACAGTTTGATGGTGAGTGAGTACAGAGAATGTTCCCACCGAAAATGAAGAGTTTTTCGTCAATGTAAAACTGGTTAGATATAGCATTCTATGTCCACAGTGGTTCAGGTGTCTTCTTCCTTGTACTTCAGAGCTTAAGAGTGGTTAAGGAAGTTCCTGAGCGCAACTGTGATCACGACGATGAAACTCCAAATTAAATTAATTATGACTGAGTTTCAAAATGTTTTATCGTACCTCATTCACATGCCCATTTCATTGACAAAGTGGCAAAGTGTTAGGAGTGGTGAGGAGAATTTTAAGAAGCCTAAGAGTGGCGTAAACAGACAAGATGGCGGAAAGAAAGGAGAGATTCAGCAAAGGATTCAGCCACAGCAACCACAGCCGCTCCTCCAGAATCCAGAAGTCAGTTTTCAGATGCAGCAGCTCCTCCCTCACCTTCAGCACAGGCCTGGGACCCACCTGCTGCATCTACACCTTCCACAGATGCTTCACTACTCTTCCTGCCTACACCATTACCTATGAGATTTGACCATCTTGAAAGCTTAGTGAAATCAGGGATTAAAATGGTTCCCCTCACTACGGACATGGCAAGATCAAGGATTCTATCCCCAAAAAAGAAACGGGCTCTTCCCTCCTCAGCCCACTCCACCAACCAAAGCTCCACTATTGGTGCCCGTAGCTGTTATTCCCAGCACCGTCAATGCTGTTGTCTAGGACACTAAGGGTCTCTGCGTTGCTAAAGCTCATATCAACCAGAGGCCAGGGAGGGAGTGTTCTCGCCTAAAAAAATAAATACTGTCAAACCACATCGATTAGTTAAGAGACAGACAGTTAGACTGTCTGATCAAAGCAATCTAATCCACATCCCTTGCAAGAACACAGCGCCCAGTTCAACTCTAGCTAATCTTAAACATGCTCTACTCAATGTCAGATCTTTAAGTAACAAATCATTTTTAATTAATCGCTTTATTTCCTTTTACAATCTTGTTTTTATGTTTTTTAAATGAGACATGGCTCGACAAAAGCACAGCTAATGCCGTCCTGATTGAGAATAGTTCTTATTTCAACTTTATATCTGAAACGCGACAAAACCAGAGGGGTGGGGATCTTTGTGCCTTATTCAGGGACACCCGAAAATTGTCATTTGGGCATTTTTATTCTTTTGAGTATGTGTCATTCAAAATGGTGTTAAAAAATACTTCTATACTTTATTTTACCATTTAATTCTATTCAATTCAATTTATTTATATAGCGCCAAATCACAACAGCAGTTATCTCATGGCACTTTACACTTGGAGGTCACATTCATAAATGAAAACAGAGAACCAACTGAAACCCCACATGAGCAAGCACTTGGCGATGGAGGCAAGGAAAATCTCCCCCTGGGGAAGAAACCTTGAACAGAACCCTGGCTCTGTGGGGCGGCCATCTGTCTCGATAGGTTGGGTTAAGATATAAAAATAGAGTTGAGGGGTAGATGGTAGATCAAGCCAGAAGTCTTAGTCTTAGTCCAAGGAACATAGAGGAGTGTCTCTGATACATATCAGCGTATCTGGGGTCAGCTATATGCTATAGCAAAGAGGTAAATTTTGAGTTGACTTTAAAATAGAGAGAGGGTGTCTACCCCCCGGATTTACAAAACACCACAGATTTGCTTTATTGACAATTTTACCAAATTACTTTGTTGTGTGCACTGATTTTGACTGTTTGGTCATTACAAGGGACTTCAATGTGCATGTGGATGTATCGAATGACAGGCATGCTTAAGAACTCACTGCTGTCCTTGAAATGTTAATGTTAATTTAATCATTACTGAGGGTGTTTGTGTTTTCTTTGACTTGTCTGTTAAACCCAAACCAGCAGTTGGGTCTGCAGTTGTTCAGGGAAGACTAATGACAGCACAAGGACAGAGTTTATGGCAAGGATTAGGTTTGAAAACTCCCCATGTTTTAATGTTGATGATCTGTTGAGCTCTTAGACATCAAGTGTTGTAAATGTTTCGGATACCTTTGCTTGACTGTTGGCATGAGACTGGTAGCATTCACCGTTTCTGCAGACAAGCTTATTTCTGGATGCCCCAAACAATCTGAAAGGCAATTCATCAGGAAAAAAATGACTTGACCCCAGTCTTCAGGAGTCCAATTCCTGTACCTTTTGCGGAGTATCAGTCTGTCTCTGATGTTTTTCCTGGAGAGAAGTGGCTTTTATGCACCCTTTTGACACCAAGCTATTTTCCAAGTCTCGCCTCACTGTGCGAGGAGATTCACTCACACCTGCCTGCTGCCATTCCTGAGCAAGCACTGCACTGGTTGTGCCACCAATCCAGGGCGCCGTGAAGGGGGAAATGTAAGGACAATTCAGGACCCCAGAAAAATTAAATAGGTAGAACTGTAACCAGGAGGATGCAGTGGATTAATTTCCCCATATAGGCTCAACATTTTACAGCCTCTGCTGTGAACCAAGGTGTACTATGGGTCAAAAATAAATATTTTCCTTCCACTGAGACTCCCTTTCTCTTCTTTGCATCTTCAGTTGCTATTCAATCAGCCTCCACAGGGAACATTTTATTGCAGCATCATAAATCCTCTCATCCATCACTCCACTGGTATGACTTGCATGGACATTGACTGACTTTTAGTGCCTCTTCCCATCCCCGACTCACATCATGAAGAAGAGCAGGGTGTTATAGAAAGTAATTTATTACACAAACCAAAGCAAGTTTACAAATACAGTTTCCAGTCCTGTGCATGTGTGTAGTCAAGTAGGAACAAAACCCATAATTCATATTTACAGACATTGCATACAGCTTGGTTTTCCTGTTTTTTCAACTTCAGCATCCAAAAAATTTTAAGATTTTGAACATTCAATAAAACAAGAAATAAAAGTAATTTGTACAAGGATTTGTAAGGAGGCCTTAAAAAAAAAACCCTTCTGTCTTTTCAGTTTCAAAACAAAAATTTGGCCCTTCCAGTAATCCAGTCTTTCTCCTGGGATGACTGACAGGCCAACAAGTGTAAATCTCAGGAAAATTCAGGTAAAGCAAGCAAAAACAACTCATGTCCCAATTCCTGCTCCCCCCCCCCCCTTAAAAGAGATAGTTTGGATTTTTTGACGAAGTTGTATGACATCCCCATCAGCATTGTAGTCCAATAACAGCCACTTACCCCCCAGTTGGTCTCCTAAATCCAGTTCTGGCCAGATTGCTGTGATGAAGAACGTACTTCCACTTACTTGCTAGGGACAATTAAGTAAAGACTTTGGCTTCTCAAAACAATATGCATTCAAAAGATTAAAACATTTACATCACTAAAATGCCTTCTCAAAAAAAAAGTCCTCACAAAACGCTTGGTGTGATATATTTGTCTCCCGCCATATTCCTGCGCACTGTCGCCTGTGCGTTCATGTGTATGTCACGAAGACGCGGAAGAACATGCGAGTGTCTTCGTCACATTCAGATGAACGCACAGGCGACAGTGCGCAAGGACATGGCGAGAGACAGATATAACGCTGAACGTTTTGCGAGGTTTGACTTTGAGAAGGTATTTTTGTGATGCAAATGTTTTAATCTTTTGAACGCATATTGTTTTGAGAAGCCAAACTCTTAATTGTCCCCAGCAACTAAGCGGAACTACCTTCTTCATCACAGAAATCTGACCAGAACTGGACTTAAAAGACCAAGTGGGGGGGTAGGTAGCTGTCATTGGACTACAATGCTGATGGGGATGTCATACAAATTCATGTCAAAAAATCCGAACTACACCTTTAAATACTGACAGACATATTTAGGACATTTTTAAAGTAGTATATAACAATACAAGAGTAGCTTTCTGGATCAAACTGCTCCATGTCAGCCAGGATGAAGAACAATTGGAAGAGAGCCTGACTACTTAACAGGCCACCATTAGCATTTTTTTTTAATTAACCAGGTTGTCAATTTTGGAGTTTTTGGAGAAATGAAAACAAAGATATCCTCCTGGGTAAAGAGACCAATGGTGTGCGTGTAAATGCAAGACTCTCCTCTCCTTGTTGTTGATCCAGGTATAAAACCAGGAGATCAGCACCAGTAGTCGGACTTGTGGAAAAGAAGGGAGGGATGGGTGTGAGGGACGGGGCCATGAGAAGAGATTTGAGGCAGGTTGTCGTGATTTAATAGCTTTAAATTGGCAACACCCATTGTAAAAGCATATCTTATTATACTGCGGGGTTCAAATGGAAGTTGCATCCTAACATTAAATGATAACGATCTGTCAATTGAAAAATAGAATAACTGAGTAATAGCAGTGTAGGTGAAAGAGGGCTTGCAGCATGGGCTGAGGGCCTAGTGCACAGACATACTGAGTCTGGAAGCACAACATTAGCCTCACTGACAGACTTCTCGGCTCTCAGACATTTGAGCACTACACGTAAGACCCTCACACCTGAAGCAGAAGAGAACCCCAAGAAAGACTTGAAAAAGGTTTACAGACAAATCTTGTATCAAAACTCTAGGTGTAAGCCCCAAACATGTCCCAATCTTGGATCTCCATTAATTTGTCCACTTAGGCTCATAAACTGAATTTAAATGTGATTAGTTACACATTTGGAGTTACACAGCCATTCTAAACGACACTCACAGCACACACCCTGACCTGTCAAGTCATCCAGGAAGGAAACTAACCTTCAATAAGCATGAATCTCTTAATGACCTTTATGGGCCCTAAGGAGAGGTCAGGGGGCAGATATGCTGTACCTGTCTTTGGCTGGTATGCATTGCTCACTTTTTGTGGCATGCCCACAAAGAGTCCAATGGTTTACATTTCCAACCCCACCCCAATCCCTCTCCACCAAAGCCGCCCAAACCAACCAGGGTAAATTCAGTCTGATGGTCATTAACAGCATTCTCTTCTTCCCCCGGCCATCCCTCCCTCCCACTCCCGTCTAGTAATGTCTCCATTCCCACAAACAGTCCCAAGATATGCGCCGCGTTACAGCAGCGCACATTTGCTGTTTTTCTTTCCGCGGCGAGCCTGCAGCGCTGCCCTTGTGGCCATCTCAAACACCTCTCGTACGCCGTCCTTGGTCTTGGCGGAACACTCCATGTAACCAAAAGCTGCAATCCGGACCGCCATTTCCCGGCCCTCCTCAGACTTCACAGGCTCCTGTTGGTAAATGTGACATAATTACAAATCTAATCAGTGCACTGTCCAAAGCTTGTTAAAATGCTAATATGACACGCTAAAAAGCAACATGTAAAATAATTATGTAAAAAAAGGATGCGTAAAAGGAAAGTAAGTCCAGCCGTGTGAAAATCGTATTTCACATGACTAAGTCAGCGGTACCCAACCTTTTGGAGCCCACAGACGGGCTAATTTCTGTCAAATTTCTTAATGGACTGGTTAAAAAAACAAAAAACAAAAAGAAACTGGAAAAGTACACTCCAGACGTCATGGTAGTCAAATGCTATTGCCATGTACCTAAGTATATAACTCAGAAAGCAAACTTTCAAATTAAAACACAAAGTTAACACATGAAAATAAAGCAAAGTTATTGAATGCATAAAAAGTCCCAATATTTTTTGCCATGATTGTACAACTCACCGGCAGTGTCAGCCTGACGTTAGTTAATATAAAAGTTTCCAGCTGGACCAAAGGGGCTGGAAGGACGATGAGAAAATGACTGATGAATGAATGACGTGTATGGAAAGAGATTAGATGTTTTTTTCACGCGCGTCACCACAAATGAAGCAAATGAACTTGGAGCTTAACATCATTCCGGGAGGCTTGATGAGGGGACTCCAACCGCTGGACATCGGTGTAAACACGGCGTTTAAATTGAAGTCGCGAGCGGCGTGGGAGCGATAGATGACAGCTAGCAAACACAGTTTCACTAACACTGGGAGGTAGCGCCGTGCGAGTTTCGCCACTATTTGTGAATGGATGTAAACACGGCGTTCAAAGTTAAGTTGCCAGCAGTGTGGGAGCGATAGATGACAGGCAGCGAACACAGCTTCACTAATGGATTGTGGATGCTTGGGCTAACATGTCTGATGCACTGTTCGAGCCTTCACAAAAGCCAGCATCATTTCTGAGGCGCCGCACGGCAACGAGACTGACTGACAATGACGACAGGAAACCTGGCGTGTCTGATGGAGAACTTGCCCCGCTCTTCATTTGGGATACAAAAGATGAGGACTTTGATGGATTTGTGGATGAGAATTGATCAAAAATAACGTGAGTACATTGTTAAATACTTAAAGTACAACCGAACTCAGTTTTACTCTCGCTGGCTTTTTAAAACCACACAATAGCATGCATGCTAGCATATTGTAGTGTCGCTGGGAGCACTTCCTATTCCCCAGCGTGCTTTGTGGTACTGTTTTGGTGCAAATGCTCTTAAAGTTACATGTTTGAGCTACATAGTTGTTAGTTATTGTTCTGCAAAAGTAGCGGTAGTGTCTTGTCTGTGTTTGCGTTGCTGTGTGATGTTTTTAGTTGTGCACCATGACAAACTGTTGTGTTGAGTGATGACCATCCTGATTTCAAGTGGCTTTGATACTCTGAATGAGAGTTCTGCTCTGAAGTTATCTAAAGAAATAAAGCATTGTCGCTTCCTCACTGACTTCTGAGCGTCACTATATGTTGTAGCGTTCATACCTGCACCCAATAGTACGGTGCGCCTTGAGTATGTGTTAAATACAAAAATAGCACCTGTAACTGAGACTGCGCCTTTTAATACGGTGCGCTTTATGGTCATGAAAATACGGTACTACTGCCAACTAATGATATTTTTCAAATTTACAATGTGTCTTTATCTTTACCATTTTCAAGCTACAACATTTTCAAACAGTAATGTCAATACTGAAATTCTGATGCCTAATGTGTTAAGTAAGTTTGAACAAGTGTTGAATTACTAGAAGCTTCTGTTTGAACTACTTGGACATTTCCGCTATCACCGGTATCACAGGTTTCGAAAGCCTGGACCGAATGAAGAGGATAGCTAAATGGCTAATTTGCTTTAAGACAGAGACAGAGACACACAGAGAGAGAGAGAGAGACAAAGACACAGAGAGAGAGACAGAGCGAGACTGACAGAGTGTGATGCAGGAATTATGAGGCTGTTCAATTGTGATGCTTGTCAAGACGACTTGAGTGGTTTTAGTTCCCAGGAGGACGGCGATAAATTACTTTTCTGGTAGGCTACTGTTTGATTAGTCGTCTTAGACTCACTGTTCGACACTGTTTACCTAACCATGTTACAACGCACCATTTGGAAAAAAGCATTTATGCAATGAAAAGTAAAAAAAAAAAAAAAAAAGAAATCTTTCAGTGGAACATCATTCTGTACACTAAATATCCCATGTTATGACATGGACACCTGCGGCTTACAGATAGGTGTGGCCTCTATATGCACAAATCTTTTTATCCTCTTTAAATTTAGTCGGTGCGGCTAAATACATAACGGTGCTCTCGATAGTTCGGAAATTACGATATACAGTTGGAGCATTTAGATGAAGCGGCATGAGGAAATGTAATCTATAGTTTGCTGTTATGAGGCAATTCTTTTTGCGTTTCACATTCTCGAGTTCCAACAAGTTTTAACTTAACTTTGCCAGTAACAGGATGTGGCATCACGTGAAACCCAGCAATTGGCTGTGCACAGATACAGTATCAAAAGTAGAGGAGTTAAACCATGGGTTGTCTTTATTTTTGTCTGTTTTTATTTATCACTGTACCTGTTTCATCTTAGCCAGTTCGCGGCGTGTGTGCTCATCATTGCGCAGGTCTTTCTTGTTCCCGACCAGAATAATGGGAACATTGGGACAGAAGTGTTTCACCTCAGGTGTCCACTTCTCTGGAATGTTTTCTGGGTTAAAAAAAAGAAAGAGAGAAAGCGAGAGATCATCTGTCAGTTGGATCTGTGTTCGATAAGACCATTTTCATAAACACTTACATATGGGGTTCCCTGATATAAGATAAACTTGCTTAAAGCATTATCAGCTGATCAAAAGTTTAAGAACATCGCTCAAAAAGTAACAAAAAAACTCTCCAAACCAGAACAAAAAATGTTCTCAGTAGGACTCAGTAATGAGTAGCTCCACCGTTCTTGTTAATCACTTAGCGATGGTCATAAACTTTTGATCAGCTGATAAACAGCCTATTTCAGTTTAATTGTTTTCAATAAATTACTTTTTCAAAAGTGCTTTTTGTCTCACTCCCCCTTCTTGCTTTTGGATATTGTAGGTCTACTTAAAACCTCATTAAGATCCAAATGTGCAAAATGCAAATTCTAGCAATTTTTCAACTGGTCTTAAGATTTTCATCAGGAGTGTGTGTGTGTGTGTGTGTGTGTGTGTATATATAGATATATATATAGGTGTGAGTGTGTGTTATTAGACACGGGACGTTTCTGTGGCACCTTTGAAAAACCACAGTTGCTCACAAAATAACACCTGTGTAAAGCTAGCTCACTTAAAGATTGGACATATAGATCATCATTGTGCTAAACATTACAAAATGCTCCCATTCTTTTTCGCAAACAAAAGTCTGACATTTATTGGTCAAGAAAAGAGCAGGAACATAGCACAGTACTTCAGCCTTTGTTTTATTAATACATTTCGCTGTCATTTAATCAAATTAATGCAAGGCATTTAAATCATCCTGCACTTTTATCACCTGATTTTATGCGAACCCATTCCCATGGTGCGAGGAAAAGAGCCGTTCATAATCCTAATAAAAGAAAGTGCATTATGTATAATTTTGCTGAGTGACTGCCTGCAAGCGCACAACTACCGTGGCTCCATGAATGACCGCACAGAAAAATTAATTGAAAAGCCCAGAAACTACACATTATTTTACTTATCAAAATGGCGGGAAAGAAGGAGAGTATACGTGATTAATTGTTACGTATGACTGTGTGTGTGGTGTTCGCTCTCACCCAAGCTGTCAGGGCTGTCTATGGAAAAGCACATGAGAATAACATCAGTGTCTGGATAGGAGAGAGGTCGGAGCCTGTCATAGTCCTCCTGACCAGCTGTGTCCCACAGAGCCAACTCCACCTGAAACATACATCAATGTATAATACAGTTATACAGTAAAGGCAGTGGAAAGATTGTGGTCTGCTGTCAGTTTAGAACTAATATTTTTTAAATTACGCTGCAACATACATATACTGTAAATGCTATATTAATGCCGCAATTCAATTAACCTCGGTATCACCGATAGCCACAGGATGAGTGGTCAAAAAAAGCAAACAACCGCCGAAATCTTTCATAACTTCAGTGTTTCTAATTAACACCCAGTCCAGTTTACAACCAGTTGAGGAAATAAAAAACAGCTTAATTACAGCATTTATGGCAAGTCGGTGGTTCCCAAACTTTTTGCAGTCGCGTACCCGTTCACACATTTGTGAAGCCATGTACCCCGGGGTTAAA
Source organism: Dunckerocampus dactyliophorus (assembly GCF_027744805.1). Lineage (NCBI taxonomy): Eukaryota > Metazoa > Chordata > Actinopteri > Syngnathiformes > Syngnathidae > Dunckerocampus > Dunckerocampus dactyliophorus. The sequence continues at coordinate 20,202,780 of NC_072819.1, read as the reverse complement.
ATGTATATTTTGCATGGTAGCACTTTGATAGTTTCACATACTAATAGGTAAGTAATCATCCAGTCTGATGTTGACATCCTTCCGTATGAATGGGTTGAATGAGCTTCACATTTTTTGTCCACTCACGATGGGTATGGTTTAACTTAAATTAAATTAATTTAATATCAAATTGAAGGGAAACATTTAACAATCAAGATAAAGCAGTATCCAAAGCACAAAAATACAACCAACCAACTATAAAGCCTCATTTTCAGTGGATTCCTCACTCACCGTGACAGGTTTTTGCGGCGTGCGGGGATTGGAACACCATTACAAATGAACTCTTCAAGATTAAACACTCAATGCACAAAATAATAATCAAACTTACTTATTTGTTCATATAATGCACACACAGCAATTAACTTAATGCTCCGTCTCCTTTCTGTTCGTTCTCCTTGTGACGGAAGGTGTTCAGGCGCATTCGTAATTGTGAGTGTTAGGCGCTAATTATTTTTCCATTTTTAGTCATGTACCCCCGATTACAATTGGTGTAATCAATCAATCAATCAAAAGGTTGAATGAATTGAACTTGGGCCGCACAGTGGCCGAGTGCATGTTGGCAACACAGTCGGGAGATCGGGAAGATCTGGGTTTGAATCTCATGACATTATTTTTTTTCCCCATGGGTCCCAGAATTCCCGGCTGCACATATGCTACTAGCTATATGATATGCAAAAAAGAAACCATAAAATCACCTTCATTTAGACAAAAACATATTTTACTTACTTTTTGAAGACCACATATAGCACTCTGAAATTTTCAGATGATGAAATGTCTTCTTTAAGGAGACTTTGGCAAACCTCGTGTCTTACACGGCTGAGAAAGGCTGCTCATCTCATCCGATTAAATCAATTATTTTTCGGGTTATTAGCTTAGCCGTCTGACTGTCAGATACACACATGCGAGTGTTAGCTGCTGTGACCATGGGCCTCTAAAACTCACCAAATTCTGTCAAGTGTTCTTCAAATGCCGTATAAAAGCTTTTAATGGCTAAGGAGGACGACACTGTCAAAGACTTAAGTTAGGGAAAGACACTTAACTGCACGAAAGGGTCGCTGTGGGCTACAATAGTGCTAGCCATAGGTGATCGGCGTTGCCGGCATATGCAGATCATGTGATTTTTTTATGGAAATCGTCCGATATTGATTGCTGGATGATAGAGTATCCCTAATTACAACATCCTTTTAACTGTAAATGTTAATCCAAAATCGGCGGAGAACATTTAACGTCAAACTAGCAGGAGTGTTAGTAGTAGCCAGCATACAATACAGTGGCACCTCAATATAGCAGCATTAAGTTTTTTTGCTATTCCTGGCTGATCTTGGAATCTAACGCACTGCGAATAGCGTAGAACTACTGTATATGTACACCGAGTACATATAAAAAGCCCTGCTGAACAGTGAATAAAAGTTGCTTTATGGTCACTTGGGAACATAAAATAAATATAACAGTATTTATATTATATCGTACAGCATAAATTGTTTAACGTCATTAAGTTCCACTGTACCTTCTGTCAACATGACAAACAGTGTGCAATAGTGACATAATGTAGTAAGTATGAAGTAAGTCTCTTACCTGTTTGCTGTCCACCTCTATGTCAGCCACATAGTTCTCAAACACTGTGGGGACGTAAACCTCAGGGAATTGGTCTTTGCTAAAGACAATCAGGAGACAGGTCTTCCCACAAGCTCCATCCCCGACTATGACCAGTTTCTTACGGATGGCTGCCATCCCGACAGGCTGGGGAAAGTACATGGCAATATATTAAAACAAATGCCGCCAACACACCTGGTCATGAAATGGGACACCGTTTCCTCAAGGCATTCCTGTGATATAATGGCCACAAAACTAGAGCATATGGATAGAAAACATGGGAGGAAAATTCTCATGGTTATTACGTACCAACTACAGTGGATGTAGCTTTGAGGAAGTGAGTTGTGCAACAAAGTAAGAGGAAGTTATTGGGAAAATGTATGGTTCTCTTGAATTTGACTCAATCTTGACAATTATTCAAAGGAACGGGTTGTCACACGGATCTGATTCACTGACAAATGAAGTTATCACATTTGATGTAACTACAGGCAGAAAAAAGTTATAACTAGGAATGTCCTGATCCACATTTTTGGCTTCCGATCCAATTTTTTATTATTTTTTTAAATAGACTTGGCGATTTGATCCTGATGCTCTTTCTTAAACAAGCTTAAGTTAAACATGAACTTGTGAAATTGAATAAGGTTATGAAAATAGCTCTTCAAAGCATTAAAAATAATGCAACTCAAGTATTGCTGTATTTACTTTTTTGTTACACAGCATGACAATATATTTTTTGACTTTTCTAACAAACCTCTGTGAGTCAGGTCCCTAATCTAATACCAGATCCATCCAATAATAGGTTAAAATTGGACAAAATGGGTGTGCAAAACACTTTTAGGGTAGGAATAATCATTTTACATGGTTATAGATACATTTGTGGTGTGATTTAGAAGAGTGCTTCCAAAACTTTAGAGTTGCATACCCCTTCAGACATCAGACCTGAAGCCATGTACTCCCTTACTTGTCTCCCGCCGTATCCCTGTCCACTGTTGCCTGTGCATACATGTGTGTGTGTGATGAAGACAGTTGCAGTAATGCCACTCTTCTTCCGTGACGGAGCACCGCGACCATCTTGTTCACGTGTGTTCCACAGCAGAAGATGATGCGAGCGTCTTCATCACATACGTACGAATGGAGAGGCAACAGTGCGCAGGGACACGGCAGGAGAAAAATATAACGCCAAGCGTTGTGTGAGGTCTGATTTTTTTGAGGAGGCATTTCTGTGATGCAAATATATTACTCTTTTGAACGCATATTGTTTTGACACTCCACACTCTTTAAAAGAGTGTGGAGTTCCTCGTCACAGACCTCCGACCACAACTGGACTCGCGGGACAAATTGTGGGGTAAGTCACTGTTGGTGTAGTACACTGATCAGTGCTGATGGGGATGTCATACAACTTCATGTCAAAAAATCCAAACAATCCCTTCAATACCAAATTGAAGGGGAAAGTTTAATAATCATGATAAAGCAGTAACTAAAGTACAAAAATACATACAACCAGCGATAAAGCCTCACAGTGTCCAGTTCCAGTCCCCATGCGGGATTGGAACACCAATAAATGAAATCTTCAAGATAAACACTCTTAATGCACAAAATAATCAAAGGTACTTATTTGTTCATATGATGCACACTGAGCAATTACCAACATTGTGCTGTGTATCTTTTCTGCTGCGTTCTATGGAATCACAGGAGTGCCAAAATTAAAAGGCAATACGTGTGGAAATACAATGAGAATCGATAATACAAAAATATACAAATGTGGAAATACAAAGAGAATCAATAATAAAAAAAATATACAAATGTACTCATATTTTTTTTACTATTTTGTCTTTGTTTTTTCTGTATTGTCTTTGTTTTTTCCAATTTGCTGTTGTTTTTCCTGTTTTGTATTTGTCATTTGCATTTTGTCATTGCATTTGATAATACCATGTAAATGCAGAAGAATGACCCAGCAAAGGCTGTGGGCGGGTCATTCTGCCAGGATGATGACTACTCCATACGTGATTACACGATTTCTGCTTGCAGTGGCTATGTAGTTAAGGAAGCTCAGGAGCCCGGAAATAATGTCACGGACAGAAAGTAGACGCAAATACAGTCAAACCTGCCACTTTTGCCGTTTCGCATTGGTGGCCGCTATAGGCAGGTGGCCGTTATAGACAGGTTGGCGGCCATTTTGAATTTGTGCACGCACATATTAACATGTCTGTGATTAGAAGCTTGTTGTCTTTGCAGATACATATAATTATACTGTTACATGTTGACCAGTAGAGGGCACTGTGGGACTGCGGATAGAAGTTGTAAAGAACTACTAGGTTAATAAACCGCTGTTAATAAAGGGATTAAAGTGCTTTTTAAAGGGGTTTTTTTTTCTTCCAGTGGCCGCTATAGGCAGGTGGCCGTTCTATACAGGTGGCCACTAAGACAGGTTTGACTGTACATGTTTATCAAAACTAAACGGGGAAATTTAAATATGGTGGACGTGGACGAATTGAGAAGAGGTGTTCAACGAGAATTATGAGCAAATTGCTTGGTTGGTGGAAAATGTCATGGAAAGTTTTGATTTTAAAAAAGTCTTTAAAGGCTATATCTGCGTAGATGAATGTAGATATGGATGAAGCTGTGTGGCGCAATCTTTAAGAGGTAAATGCCTTATTTTATCTTATTTCCGCCGTTTACTTTCTTCTGCATTTGCATGGTATTATCAAATGCAATGACAAAACGCAAGTGGAAAAGACAAATACAAAACAGGAAAAACAACGGCAAATTGGAAAGAACAAAGACAATACAGAAAAAACAAAAACATAGTAACAAATATGACTACATTTGTATATTTTCTTTTATTATTGATTCTCTTTGTATTTCCACATTTGTATATTTTTGTATTATTGATTCTCTTTGTATTTCCGCACGTATTCCCTTTTAATTTTGGCACTCCTGTGATTCCATACCGTTCTCCTTGTGCCATGAGGCATTCAGGTGCACTTGTTTTTCATTTTTATTGACATACCGCTATTACAATTGGCATACCCCTGGGTGTACGCATACCCCACTTTGGGAACCTAAGATTTAGACTACTGTATTTTCACGACCATAAGGCGCACTTAAGTCTTAAATTCTCTCCAAAATGGAGGGGCGTCTTATAATGCGCTGCGCTTTATGTGTGCACCGAGTTCCAAAATCTGTTAATGTTGTGTGACTTTGATGAGCGCTCCGCCTGACTCACTATAAGCATTTCTTGCCAACACGCTGTTTATATAGACGAAAGGCGGACGTGACCGAGGACAGCAAAGCAAAGGCGGACGTGACTGAGGACAGCATGCGGACGTTAAAGGGGGAAGGGTGGGCGTGAAAGAGGACGCTAAAGGCACGCCCCCAGTAGGTAGTACATGAAAAAACATCGGTTTGGCTAAGGACCCACGAAAATGCCACCTACAAAGAGACAGGCTTATAAAGCACAGTTTAAACTGCAAGCTATCAGTTACGCGGAGGAACATAGGAATCGAGCAGCCGCAGGAGAATTCAAGATCAACGAAACGGCACCATCTATCCATCCGGGCAAGGACTGCCGTGGCGCAGCAACTCCTACTGCAGTAAAAAAAAAAATGCCGACAAACACATCCAGCCCAACTACAAAAGGTAACATGGACGACGTGCTGCTCACTTTCGACATCACGGTGACCCACACTGTAGAGAAGAAGGGGACCAGCACGGTAGCGGTACACACAACGAGGCACGAGAAGTCGGCTTTTACTGTTGTGCTTGGTTGCCATGGTAATGGCCAGAAACTGCCACCTGTGGTGATTTTTAAGAGGAAGACGCTGCCTAAAGAAAAGTTTCCAGCTGGAGTCATCGTTAAGACCAATCAGAAGGGCTGGATGGACGAGGAGGAAATGGCTAAGTGACGTGTACGTAAAGACACCGGAAGTTTTTTTTTCCCACGCGTCACTGTCCCTGTTGATATGTGACTCCATACGCGCCCATCTCACAGCCGCTGTGAAAAACCAAGTGCCAAGACAAGACAGATACCCCAACTTGTTTAAAGAATTCATGATGAGTACGTTTCAGTTTACTATTACTTGTGTCAAGTTATACATGACCTGAATATATGTTGTGTTTTTTGGCTTGAAAAGCAGCTTACTGTGTTTGTAAAGGCTTGCAATACTCATTTGGTCGCTTACGTTAACAAAGACGGTCAATTAACAAAGTAATGATACAGTCATTATGCAGGACGTGACATTATGAGATTGTGTTATTTGGAAAAAAAAAAAACATTTCCTCAAACTCGCTGCCGGTGGACCATTTGCGGCTGTGACACCAAATGCTGTGGCCATGTCTCAAAGTTTAGCATCAGTGCAGCCCGCTCCATGGAGAGAAGGTGAGAGGCAACTTTGGCTTGCTTAAAAGGACGGCAGGTCCCCCTCCCCCCCCAACGTGATTTGAATTTTTATAATCTAAAACTTTGCCTTGGATTGCGCTTAACTGCTTGTTTAGTGCACAAAAAATTGTTTACGCCGCAATCTTGGACCATGCAACTAAGCCAAAATCTTGTGGTACTTGCAAATGCATTATGGGCCACAGGCGGCATTTTAGAGCAACACCGTTTGCTTATATCAGAGTTGTAGAGCAATACACGGCGTAAAAAAAAACTTATGGACCGCACAAAAAAGAAAGGCAATTGATCGCAAAGAGACAAGGGTGGAGCTGCATGGTGGCCTAGTGGTTAGCATGTCAGGAGATCTGGAAGATCAGGATTTGAATCTCCGTTGGGCATCTTTGTGTGGAGTTTTCATGTTCTTCCCGTGCGTGCTTGTCCACAGGTATGAATGTGAGTGTGAATGATTATCTATATGTGCCCTGCGATTGGCTGGTGACCAGGCAAGGGTGTACCCCTCCTCTCGTGCGAAGCCAGCTGGGATAGGCTCCAGCATACCCGTGACCCTAGTGAGGATAAGCGGCATAGAAAAAGGATGGATGGAGACAAGGGTGCGAGACCTCTGAATTTTGCGGCTTAGAGAGAAAGCAGTCGTCATTTCAGAGGTATGTAAACAACACACAGCCGCGCTGTTTCAGCACGAAATGATCACGCTCCCGCACCTTGTCATGTCTAGCGCACGACAATAGTACACACAACGGCCATTGTTCCCGAATCGGTATGCATTGTCGCCACCACTTCCCACATCCGTTAAGCAGTAGCGCTGTTATTCAGTGATGCTGTGTCCCGGCTGTGACACCACGCAACAGCAGGCATTATCCTTAGCTTCATTAATTCCATTATTTGCAAAGGACCTACTTGAGAATCCCCCCCGGCTTGCTCCAAGAGGTGGTGCAAAAGTTAATCCATTCATGTCAATGAGGCGCTTTTATGTATTTTACATTAGTCAAATTTAACAGCAGCATTGTGTTTTTGGTGAACAAGTTGTTGTTAAATTGTTGTCCTTTTTTTGTCCAAGGGTGTCCACTGGTCCACAGGTAATATGTTAAATGTTCACTTCTCCATTTCATGTCATGTTTGCGAAATTGTTTTGAATGTAAAACTGTGCTTTTTAAAAAGCCTTTAACAGACCTCGCTGCATAGATTTTTGGTGGCATGAGTGCAGAAACAGTTATTTAAAAAAAAAGAAAAGAAAAGATTGCCCTCCAAGCATAACCTCCACCCCCCTCAGTTTGCAAAACTAGGTAAAACCGATGTTAACTGTTCAGTTGTCCATTCGTCATTATGTTTGTCTCTGGAACCGATTAATTGAATTTACATTATTTTCTATGGGAAAATCTGGTTAGAGTCCGTTTTAGTTGGACCTTCTGGAATGGATTAATGACAAGAAAAATGCATCACTGTACTGGGAGGCTACAGGCCACTGCTATTCTTTGTTGAGTGCATATTTATCAAGGTATAAAACCAGTATCAAGAATGGTGGAAATTCATAGGTATTGGTATCAACAACTGAAACTGTGGTATCGTGATCACCCGATTATAATATCAGGGTTTCCGCTACATATAATTGATCGTGGCGGCCCGCCACTACAAAATAAAAGCCGCCTTAAAAATTATTGTTCTTGAAAACAATGTTAAGTAATATATATTATATTGTATGAATGGATATACTGTATGTAGATACATAGATAATTATTTATGCACATATTGACCACAATTAGTTTGAAAGCAATTTAAAATATCAAAAATGTTTCACTGTGCTTTATTTTGATAAACATGCACCGGAATCACCTGTCTGCCGTGTTGGCACTTGCTCACGTGTGACCAGAAAAAAGTATGCATGTTGTGTCGACGTCACTTTGTTCCTTTTTACGGTGTAAATAAAAAATATGTAAAATATGTAGTCAATTGACGACAGCTTGTCACATGCGAAGCCTATCTATGCCAGCGTATGTGATCAATCACGTTTCAATCCTATTTGACATTTTGGTGTCTTTTAACCCATTTCGCACTGGCTCTCTGGCAGTATCTAGCTACATCACAGGCAAGCTAGAAGTGGCTATCGTGTTCGTGCTAACTTACCTTTTCAAGTGTCTGTGTAGGCTCTCAGTCGTACAGGAGTTGTCCATCGAGGAAAAGGCTTCTTGAGACGTCATCTGTACTTCTGTGAGGAAGGTGTCGGACATTTCGCTCCTCATCCGAAGAGCTTTGTCAGCGAACTAGTAGCTTAGGCTACCAGCACCAATAGGAGGAGGGTGTTGGCACACCAATTCCGCCCACTCTTACTGTATTTAAGGCCTAAGCTACCAGCACTTATTAGTTCGCTGACGAAGCTCTTCGGATGAGGAGCGAAACGTCCGACACCTTCTTCACAGAAGTACAGATGACGTCTCAAGAAACCTTTTCCTCGATGGTTACCTTTTCAAGTGTCACTTAAAAATCTTGCACTCTTGTTATCATTATAATACTTATGGCTTGTCTTCAAAACACTAGATGTGTGTCTGAGTTGTTCAACAACACGTAGTGTGTCCAGCTTTATACAGTACTATCACAGGGGTCTCCAACAGGTAGCTTGTAAGCTAGCAGTAGCTCACCAGCTGATGTTGGATAGTTTACCAAAGAACTTCAACCCGAGCTGGGCAACCAAAACTCATATCGCGATATAATAAGGTTGAATATCGATATACGATATACCATCATGGAAAAATGATTAGACCACCCTTGTTTCTTCAGTTTCTTGTCCATTTTAATGCCCGATACAACTAAAGGTACCTTTGTTTGGACAAATATAACAATGACAACAAAAATAGCTCATAAGAGTTACATTTTTTGGCAGTGCAACACTATAGTTATTCATGTAACAACTTACTGTAAATGATTTTGGTTATTATTAAGAAAACCATGGAAGCTGCTAGATATCAGCTCTTAAATTCAACTCTTATGAGCTATATTTGTTATTATATTTGTGCAAACAAATGTACCTTTAGTTGTACCAGGCTTTAAAATGGATCAGTAAACAAGGGTGGTCTAATATTTTATTTCCATGACTGCATATCCCAATATTTTTTCCACAACGTGAGTTTAGACAAAATCAAAGCCAAGTATGCAACGGTCCCAGGCTTTGCAACTGGGACTTCCTTGTACATTTGTGGTCGAGCTTGTCGTGCTACAGTAAATAATTGTGATTGCGAAGCTTGCTGGAAATCGCGAGTCCATTGTTTTCAGCAGGTTTTTAAAGCCATTTTTTTCACTGATGCAACGGGAATCATATCTTTAGCAATGTGGTAGGACACCACTTTGTGTTGTGGCAAGAGTTGTGCAGCCAGTGCGCAGCTTCACACATTCCTTGTATTGGAGTTTGTGCCAAGTTTTAAGGAGGTGAAAAAGATTTTTTTAATGCTCAGAATTCGAAGTACCTCAAAATTACTGAGCTACGACGAAGTATTAGGGCCACTTTCTGACTAATTCTTCCATCGCAGACGCTTCGACTGAGCAGCTGGGTTTCTGCTTCACCCCTCCTCCCTCTTCTTGCATGCCCGAAGGGGGAACGGGCCAGGAGCTCACACGCAGTACAGAGAGATGAGGGGATACAGCGCAAATCCAGTCTCTATCGTTATGAACGATATGGTTGTTTTTGATATCATGCTTAAAGTAAATATTGATATACTAAAAATAGGTATATTGGCCAGCCCTAGCGTCACCTTAGTATTTTTATAGGTGTTCTATTCAAACGTGGTGCCTTTTTGTCAAAGTAGATTTAATAATGCTGCAAGTTGGATACACCTGTGCTATCATAACCCTGGACTCTGAATTTAAACTGTTTATACAGGACAGATTTCTAGAAGAAAATATTTTTCTTCTAGAAATCTGTATATATCTGTATATTCTTTTATTTTGTTGTGTTATTTTTAACTAAAAAATATATTACTGAACAATTACTTCCTCTAGGGGTATAACGATTCATTCACTACATCAATGCATTGCTTTATATTCCTACGATTCAACTACATTGCTCTGGGTTGTCAAGTTTCCATTCAGGACGACATATACAGTATATCGATCTAACATCATTTAAAGGTAATCAATCGACTCAATCAACACTATGAAATAAAGCGTTGGATTTAAGCACGGTAGGCTTCATATGTGTTTTTTTTCCTCGTACTTTTCATGATAAAGACATTAAACGTTACTTGATTCAGTCTGCCTGTCTGTGACGTCATCGTCATGGGAGTTATAGTGGACCTATGAAACACAGCTGATTTGCTTCTTCTCACGCTGTGCCATACGTCTACATCGCCGCCATACTGGCTGTGGCAAAACTCGTTTTACCGCCCAAACCAAATCCCAGGGAATAACCTTTTACAGGTAAAACTTAACAATTACCTTTGATAGTATTTGGCCCATAGACTACATGAATTGGCCATTATAACATCGTTTTGAGAGCATAATTTGTCGACGTTGTGGAAAAGTGCACAATTCCACGCACAATTCATTCAATGTCATCTCCCACTGTGTCACTATTTTCAGACACTCTCACGTACACATGTGCACATACACAAAACATGTCAGTCATGACACACACGCATACACAGGCACACACAGTGCTGGCAGAACAAATGTGGAGTGATGAGATTAAGAATGCGGGATAGTTGACATCACTTTGTACTAGCAAAGATGTGACTGAGTGACTGGGTGACTGACTAAGTGTAATATAAGCATGCGTTATAACATTTCATTTGGCCCATACAGGCGAGAAAGTTTCAACACCTAATTGAGGATACCATACCACATTTTGCTCTGGAATTTGCATAACGTCCTCTCAAAGTGCAGGTTCGGCTTGCACTATGTAAAGTAAATAATGAATCATGACAAGTTATACCATCCTGTTCATCCTTAATTTTGTATTGCATTTTTAACTGATTTTTTGTACTCATTGATAATTTATTCTTAAGTATGTCAGCATTATTGATAATTTATACCGGATTCCCTTACAAAAAACAACGGGAATCTAGGAAACTTCACCTGCACTGTCCAGGATCCAGGTATTTATTTCACAGTCACACTGGTTGAATTTTTGGCTAAAAAGTTACGGAACCGATTTACAGTTACTGAATCGTTTCGTATCTTATCGTTCTAAATGAACCAACATCGTCCTTGAATTGTATCGGCAACCACGAATCGTGATACAAATCAAATAATTATTAATACAAATCATTACAGGCCTACATTTCTCATGTATTAATTTTACTGTAAAACAGGCATCAAATGAAATGTAGTTTTGTGTCAAATAGTACAAAATGTTGTACTTTTGTAATAGTCACATAGTACTCTTGGATTAAATAGGTCAGGTAACAAAAAGAGGCTCAATATTTTAGACTCACTTTTAGTGTTCTTAGCAACTCTGCCATTAAATTAAGTTTTGCAATGGTAATGTGATGGTTTAATTCATCCTGAACGTGCATATTTACATTGGAGCACGTCACATAGCACAATTCACAGTTTCGCATGTCCAAAAAGGAGTAGGCAAAAGCAAAGCTTATTCATGTTCAAGGGTCATGTTCTGCTGGTTGTTGAAAAACGGTGAATAAATAAGGTAATAAATAAGTCATAAAAATTATGTCATAATTTAAAAAAAAAAATGCAGATGCAGCAGGGGTACAACACAGTGGCAGCAGTCACATGCAGCCCACCACCACAGCTTCAGAAAATCCTAAGGGAAACCCGGAATACAGAAACATGTTTAGCAAGTTAGCTGTTTGATTGCAGGACATCCCCTTACAGTGCACTCAACTATTTGCTAGTGTATTGTAGTGTGTCCTTATAATTATCAACATTATCAACCAAACCAAATTTGGTGGATGTGCACGTTAGCATCCTTCCTTTTCTATACTACTATACTGCACAGTTTTAATATTTTATTCTGATCTTACGATTAAATTCCCCCCTCTCCAACAAACTGACCATTACGAAAAGCCCTGTGCAATGCTGCAAGCGTCCTATAAATGGTCAATGAATAATCTAAGTAGGACAGTGCTGTCAAAAATATTAGCCCATTCCCTGGATGACTTGAAGAAGAAAAGACAAAAAAATGGGGCAGCGGCCGCCTGGAGGCACATGCACAGTCAATGTTTGACCAGCCACCGGGTAAAAAGTCTAGCTAACAATGTGCCCTCACTTTAACAAATGCCACCTCATTGCTGAAAGGAAAGTCATTAGACACTAATGCATGCCTTAGAGCTGATAAGAATACTGAGGAAAGGCACGCCACAAGGCATTATAAAAGGTGACTATCAATGTCTGTAACCAGTCAATCTGCATGGTTTTGTGTTAACAGAAAAGAGGCAGCACAGGACACACAAGAAAAAGCATGACACAAGAAAGGCGGCAACAGGAAAATGACCATTATCATAACAAAGGAGTTTGTTGTGTCTGAACTCAAGTCATTTCCCTCCCAAACTTTAATCTCAGCCCAAGATTCTCAATCTTAAAGTCGACAAAGACATGACAAAGACAAAAACCAGGTCAAATTACACATGGCAGGTAAAGACGTGTCAAATTCACATGTAAGATTAATAAGGTATCAGAACATTTTGCAGACAACTAGTCTGTTCTTTCCACAAAAAGGAAGCATCATCCTGAAGTCTTTAGAAGCTTAATATACCTGTAGATGATTGCCTTTATACCAATATCCGATATACAGATATAAAGGACTTCAGACAAACTTTTTAATATATATATATATATACACATACATATACATATTTTTACTCTGAGCACAGTGACGCACACAGGGACACACACCGAAATCGACTTACAAAGTAAATATTCACATTTCCTATCGTTTTCACTGTATTACTGATAAATAAACAATAAATGGCAACTGTCTTCTCTATCCACCCTGTTTCTGTACCTAGCTTCTGGAAGGCCTCATTGGTGGCATCATATACATTATAACTCAAATACCTCCCTCGTTCCCTCTTTCCTTTGGCGTGTCTCCTTTCCTCCTCTTCATGAGTTAATGTGGGTTGGCAAACTAGCTCATTTGCACGTTACTCAACTAATGGGCTGAAGTGTGGAGCACAAGTTTGTCAGCAACAACAAATACTCAATGATTAAATAAAATTGGCAAATTAACTGGTAAGATTGCCAACTTCTGTAAAAATAAATAAGGTGCACCTTGTTGATTGTGTGAAATAAATGTACTATTTGACACAAACTTGAATTTAATCTGATGACTGTTTCAGAGTACTGTATTTTCCAGACTATAAATCGCTCCGGAGTATAAATTACAGCAGCCAAAAATGCACGATGAAGAGGAGAAAAACATATATAAGTCACATTTTGGAGGAAATTTGTTTTATAAAATCAAAGACCAAGAACAGACATTTCATCTTGAAAGGCAAGTTATAGTGATAACAACAAACTGGAGAACAATAGCAGGGTTTCCCCTAGGATTTTTTGAAGCTGCTGTCATGCCACTGCTGCCTCTGGATTTTTTTTTATTGACAAATAGCAATTTTGTAAATGACTTATTTATTATTTAACTTTTTTCAACAACTAGCCAAACATGAACCAAAAACATAGCAAAACTGTTAATTTAATGGCAAAGTTGCTGAGAGCACTGCCAACATTTAATTGTAGTTTATTTACAAAGCACATCTCCACTCAGTGTGCTCATTTGTCATTAAATACAGGTGTCATGTTTGAATAAAACACTTTAGGGTTTCCTCTAGGATTTTTTGAAGCTGTGGTGGTGGGATGCGTGGGAGGCGAACTGCCGCTGCTTTGTCAGGATTTTTTTTATCCAGTAGTACCTTGCATAACATAAACCTCCTTTTACATAAATTCCATGGAACATAAAGAATTTATGTAAAGTTTTTGCTTCGTATTACAGAAGAAATTCCATATAACAAAGCGTCAAGTCAGTGCAAGTCTTTTTTTTTCTCCAATCAACTTTATTAATGCTTCAAATCGGTGCAAGTTCAGACTAACACTTGGTGACGCCTTCTGACGCATCACGCTCTCATTGGCTGATTTTCGGGGCACTGCCTCCGCTCTCATCTCATTGGCTGATTATCAGGGCACCGCCTACGCTCTCATCTCATTGGCGGAGTTATACAGCACGTACGTGTGTTTGAGAGAGACAGGCTTGTCCCTTCAAACTCCTTCCTCTTCGTAGTCCCCCTGAAACTAACTTAAACAATTAAGTTAAGTTACAAATTAAAATTTTGCACACAGCATTATCATGTAGTGCGTGTGCGTTAGTCTGTGTGACCAGCTGACTCTTAGAGTCGCGTTTCGACTCAGGCTAGTCCTCCTCCTCCTTCCTGCCTCCACTTGCGCTCCTGATCAAGACATCTCGTGAACGGTAAGATTGTTTTTGTTTTTAAGTCTTATTCATTTACAGTAATCTTATTTTTTTTACCTTATTTTATATTGGAATGTTACTGTACTATGTTTATGCTAACGTTTTCTTATATTTTCCTACCATATTTGATGGACTTTGATTATTTTGAAGTGCCAAAGGGGTGAGTTTGGGAAGATCTTGGAACGGATTTACATGTATTTTACAATTCGTATAACATAAAATCCCTATAACATAAAGGTTCTCGGAACGAATTATTTACGTTGTTGAGGAGTCTACTGTATTTAAATTTACTGTCTGTGATAATGTCAACATTAGGGTTGTTTTTAAAGGCTTGAACAAATGCATTAATTAACTTTAAGTGCCTTTCTCTCTGCCTTTTCTTCCACTACGGTGCATGTTTTTCATTTGACAGTTATTTCATTTCAAATTAATTGTGGTCAATATTTAAAATAGGCTGTACATGTATCTATCTAGCACAGGGGGTGCTCACACTTTTTCAGCCTTTGGGATGCTTTGTCCCGAAGATTTAATTCCTACTATAAACATAGACAATATATATTTATTTATTTTACTTATAAATAAGAGTATTTATGTACATCGTAAATGTATATGAGGGGTGCACACAATCAAAATGATCTACCTCTTACTTTGCAAATCACACACTATAAAACATATAGCATACATAATACCCAAGTCGTAAACTTTGCAAGTACTATACTAAATACTAATGATTAGTATTTCACAGTCACAGTTTCAAAGTTTACAGATCAAAATAGTTGATATCATTAAGTACAATCCAAACCAATATGGTAAAGATAATTACACGTAATTCCTCAATAGCTGTGTACATAAACTGAGTAATTTGCCATTGAAAATAGCTACGTAGCGTTCATCAAATATTCTTTGGCAAACTACTCCACATCAGCTGGTGAGCTACTGCTAGCATAGGAGCTGCCTGTTCGAGATAGAGGTGGGGTAAATCTACTCTTATACGCATCGTTATGCAGACATTGACGATTATTAATTGATTCATCAATGTCGATAATCGATGCTGACAAAACAAAAAGACGGAACAAAAAGACGGAAAGCAGAAGTGCCGCCCGGATAGTTTATGGTGGTGCACCTAAGACACTACCTAACGGCTGAGCGTAAACTCCGACCCACACCATCAGCATTTAAAGCCAGCGCATGGAAGCACTTTGGCTTTCACATAGTTGAAGGTAAAAATGAGCTATGCAAGCTTGGTCATAAAAGCTCAAAATATTTTGGACACGACAAATATGAAAAACACGTTTCCACTCAAACGAGAAGGAAAAACAGCCAGCTGATGTTGCTGCCGGCAAGAGAGCCATCGAGCAGGTGATAACTAATTTTCCACCCAACTCGGAAAAGACGCTGTTGTGTCACCGTAACAGCGCACTTCACTACTAATGACTGGAAGCTAGCGTCTCATGTGCTACAAACGAGAGGAGTGAATGAGAGCCATATGTGTGTGAATATGGCTGAGCTGTTAAATAATGTTGCAGAGGCATGCAGATTTGTTGTGGCCTATTCATTTGTATTTGTTAATAAAGCAGCCTGTTTTTTTTTGGGTAATTCATAATATACTGAAGTCTGCAAGCATTATTCATGTATGAGAGCTGCTAGACAGTACAGAAAACTATGTTTTGCATGAAAGCTGTTTTTGACTTTGCTAAACAACAAAAATATGTCATTTATTTTGTTATTTATTGATGAATGGCAGATTTTTTTATGTTGGTTATTCAGAATATGCTGAAGTTTGTGTTAATTTTATACATGCGGCTAGTGGCGCAATTTACTTTTCCTAATGGTTCTGTACAATGAGCAATATGTTGGTAGATGTAACCATCCAATTATTAAGATAATGGAAGTATATTCATCTATTTTAAATTGTGTAAAAAAAATTACACATAAAATGATGCATCGAGATGCATAGATAACCGTTTTATCATTGCATCACAGGCCTCTGAATCGTAATCTCATCGAATCGTGAGGTGGCCAGAGATTCCCACCTCTAGTTGGAGACTCCTGTTATAGTGTCACTGTCGAAAGCGGTACACACTTCACCCGAGCATTCTTTGAAGCTGTGGTGGCAGGCTGCATGGGCCTGCAACGCTGTATCGTGCCGCTGCTGCGTCTGCATTTTTAAAAAAATTAGAAATAGCAATTTTTTATGACTTATTTATTTATTAACTTATTTAATTGAAACAACCAGCAGAACATGAACCGAGAACATTGCAAAACTTTTAATTTAATGGCAAAGTTGCTGAGAGCACTTAAAGCGAGTCTAAACTATTGAGCCTTCTTTTATTACTCAACCTATTTAGTCAAATAATACAATGTGACTATTTGTAAAGTACAACATTTTGTACTACTTGATACAAACCTACATTTAATTTGATGCCGGTTTTAAGGAATATGAATACACAGTAAATTCATTGTTCAATAATAAATTTAGTTCAAAATAACACAATTAACAAAATAACTTAAATACAGAAATATATCCTGCATAAACAGCATAAATTCAGAGTGCAGGGTTATGATAGCACAGGTGTATCCAACTTGAAGCACTATTAAAGCTACTTTTACAAAAAGAAAGGTGAGGTATTTGTGTTTTATGTGACTGCCAGCATTTAAATTGCACTTTTACAATCGTCACCGTCTAAAGCTTCCCTGTACACTACGTGTTTCTGTTGAACAACTTCGACACACAACCAGTGTTTTGAAGATAGCCATAAGTATGACGAAACAAAGGGAAAGTCAACACAAGACGTTTCGCGTGTCTGGTCACATAGTGCGCATGTGCCAGCAATGCAGACAGGCATTTCCGGTGCATGCTTATCAAAATAAAGCACAGTGAAACAGTTTTATGATATTTTAAATTGTTTGCAAAATAATTGTGCTCAATAAGTGCATAAATAATAACCTATATGTATTTATATAGCAAAAATATCCATTAATACAATATTACTTAAAATTGTTTTCAAGTTTTAAAAGCACCCTCATTTTTAAGGTTTAGCGGCTTTTATTTTTTAGTAGTGCACAACCACCATCAATTACATGTACCAGAAACCCTTCAGGTGCACAACTAGTGTTTTGCTGGCAACCAGTCCGAAGTCAGCTGGGATAGGCTCGAGCATACCCCTGCGACCCTAATGAGGAGAAACGGCGTAGAAAATGGATGGATGAACTTGTATAACATCCCCATCAGCATTGTAGTCCATTGACAGCGACTTAGCCCCCACGTCTCCTAAGTCCAGCTCTGGTCAGATTTCTGTGATGAAGAACGCAGCTCCGCTTAGTTGCTGGGGACAATTACCGTAAGTAAAGAGTTTGGCTTCTCAAAACAATATGGGTTCAAAAGATTAATACATTTGCATCACAAATATGCCTTCTCAAAAAACAAAAACAAAAAATTCAGACCTCACACTCGGCATCATATTTGTCTCCCGCCGTATTCCTGCGCACTTTCGCCTGTGCATTCTTGTGTATGTGACGAAGACGCTCCCATCTACTTCCGTGACGGAATGCCGCAGTCATCTTGTTTACGTATATGTGTTCCACAGCAGAAGATGATGCTGTGTCTTCGTCACATACAGCACACTTGAGTACATAGGCGACAGTGCGCAGGGATACGGCAGGAGACATAACGCCGAGCGTTTTGTGAGATTTGAGGTCACGTACCGATAACGGCAGCAGCTCTTTCGTCAAACTAATGCCGTGTAATAAATGAACACATTATGTTTCTTTTACTGTGATACCACTTGATGCATTTCACAAATAAACACGTTTCTGCAGAAGACAAATACAGCAATACGGAAAAGAGCGCCGGATTTATCTTAACATTTGGTCTCAACAAAACAGTCATTTAAATCATGACCAATAGTCAACTATTATAACATGTCCTGTTATCAACAGCAATGATACAATTCAGAAAAGCTGCACATTTCTATCACAAACATCTGGACAAAAACAAAGTATACAGCAAAGTATGAAACTCTCTAGACTATTACAATCAGTGAAATTATAAAGTGGGCACAGCCAGGACGCCTTACTCCCCCCTCGCATAACCAGCCCTTTATAGTCATTATAAATTGTACATTTACAATTGAAAGGCGAAACTTCAAAATAATTCTAGATTGAGGACATATGGCGTTAGCAAGCTTTGTTGCTCTGTGGAGCATGGCGCTGTGTGATGAGGTCTTACTTGCACGCCAATATCAATATTTGCAGAAAAACTGATAGATCCGATCCGATGTCCTATTTTTATGCCAATATCAGCCATCCCTAGGGTTTAACAATTTCTAATCTACAAGTAAATGCATGATGCTGACACAATAATTGATGACAACAAGGCAGATTCTTGCCCCGGGTGCTCCTAATATTCATTTGTATAGCATGTACTGTGACCAGCAAGCACTATTGTGGACACAAGCTGAAGATCTGAGCACTATCTGACATGTTGACAACCTGTTTTAACATACATGTTGAAGAGGATGCCTGAGGTTAGGGGTGTCTCAATACAACGTTTTCACTTCCAATAATACCAATATTGTAGCCTTGAATATTAGCCGATACCAATATTGATCCGATAACAGCACGAATCATACATACTTTATTACTTATTGTCATGTGGAATGATAGAAAATGCTTGAACAAGTGATATTACTCAAACCGAATAGTCATTAAAGTAGGTATGAGAAAAACAGATCTATTTACGCATGTGGGGTATAGTTTCCTTAAGCGCCACAGCTATCAAATATTTTAGTGATTGGGTATTCTACTGAAAATCCCTTTGATTAATCAAGTAATATTTCTGCTTGATTAAAGAGCAATTATAAAAAACAAAAAACATGATATTTCAACAAGTGACCAATTGGCTGGGTGATTAATTGAAAAATAACCGAAATCGACATTTAGAGCTTCTAATCGACAAAGCTGCCGTGTAGGTTATTTTGGCCCCCTCTCCCCAGGGTGCTCAACTTTGTGACAAAAGACAATGCGTTCAAAATTTGATTCGGTAATTTTGCCTTGTTCACAGTTCAGCAGTGGTGTCAATATGTAACAGATATATTAATTTATTTTGGCTGCACAGAGATTCTGTCGCTCCCTGCCCGAGTACCTGGTCCCTCCCCTCACACACAAGCACAGCGAGGCGCAGTTCTTTCTGTCTCACTCACTCGACTGCAGCAGAGAATAAGAGAGAAACGGCTGAAGAAACTGCATTCTTTTTTACACCATGGTCAGCTGTGGCTTTGTAAAACAATATAACACTACACTTTAGTGCCACGCTGTCAGGGCCTGTCAAGGAGAACAGTCTAGTTTTTTTTCACACAAATTTTAGAGTGCATATTACAGTGTTTTAACGTTCCTACTAGTTTTCAGGTCCATTGTTCCAATAAGTAACCCTAAATCGTTCATTGGTGCATAGTCATTTAACATGATACAAAATTATACAAATATTTAATATTCAATAGTTGAGTGAAATAATCATACATTCACCGAAATCGAGGTTTAATTAATCGTGATTTAGATTTTTGCCAAAATCGTCCACCTCTAACATACACCATCCATCCATTCTTTTTCTATGCCGCTTATCCTAATTTGTCTTATTTTCTCTTGTGCATTTATAATTGCTCTTTAACCAATCAAAAACGTTTTTATCAGATTACTTAAATAATCAAAGGAATTTTCAGTCGAATACACAATATTGTACATTTGCATTGACTTATCTATGACATTCCAACAATATTACACTATTAGTCAACTGTACTATGTTATGTATAACCAGTCCAATGTAAGACTTGATTGCCTTACCGAGCTACCCATGTTGTTCCTTCCTAAATTCACTGTATTACTGTAAACAACACTACGTCAAAAGGCTATGCTGTCCAAAAGGAAGACTTTAGTAGTCTGAACTTGAATTGGTGTCCATTGTTTGACAACCACTGATACATAAAAAAAAAATCAATCCACTCCCGATGATTTCATCCACTACCCAGTCTGCCATAGCGCAGATTTAAAGTCAAAAAAGTGGTCTGTAGCACAGAGAGAGAACTGTGTGTCTCATCCTAGGAGAGCTCCCAGTATAAACCAGTGTTTTTAAAGCAGCCTGCCACTGGGTGGGTCACCAGAAAGATGGCGTCATCACAGAGGCAACAGATGGTTAGTGTGTCTGCAGTGGAAGAACGTGTGGGTGGCCTCAATTAAAATTCAACACCCGAAGAAAGCCACATTAAACACGCCTATGACTTATTACCAACTGGAGGCAACCTTAGGACAGCAAGCCTAACATGTGACAGGCGTTACATTTAAAAATATTAGTTGGCCTCACCGCCGATTGCCATCCTGTATTGTCAGGATTTAAAGAATAGGATTTATGTTTGATATCAGAAAAAATTAAGTTTGAATGTAACTTTAGACTTTAGCGAAAAGTCAACGACCCGCCTGTTCAGTCGAGAAAAGAGCCTCTTTGTTTGGCTACAGTCGTTTCGCCAATCTAGGCCAACAGTCAAATTACATTTTACAACCGAAAATTAAATACAATTTCACACTTATTTATTTGAATAAATGTTGTTTAGGTCACCGCGGGTCTGGCATCCAAACTAGAGCAGCTTTCCCCCAAGAGTATAACTGGCTGGAAAGTGCGGAAGCGGCATTAGCAATGGAGGTCGTTCGGTGGGGAGCTAGCGACGTTAGCATCGGTTAGCCGAGGCTTACAAAGCCCTCGCATAACAGCAATCCCCTCCTGTTCTGTACACGACAATACAAATACCCATCTCTCCAAATTATCGTGAAAGTAAGTTTACCTGCGGTTTGTGTGGACAAAGTTGTGCGTTCGATGGAGAAGCGTCGCTCGCTGCTGCCAACCACCAGCCCCACTCACTACTGTGATACAATTGAACTGCTTGTCGCGAGCGCTCAAGCAAGGGTTTGAAACTCCGAACTCGGAAGGTGGGGGGAGGGGTGGCGGGCACGCGCTCAAGAGCCACACCTGCGCGAGCACGATAAAGTTGACGATGGTGAAGGCGCTCGTACACGTTAAAACTATACTATTCGAATGCGATCATGATTATGTGTCCATCTATTTTATTTGTTACATACCGTATATTCTAAACAACTAAAATATAATGGCTTTTAAAAATACTCTGTATTTCCTACCAGAACAAATGTAACTTTTTCAGTGGTACTTTAACTTTGAGCTTACTGCCCCACCTGGTGGTCATTATCGGTCATTTTTTCACAATATTCAGTGAACGTCACTTTTAAATCAAGTTTGGCAATAGAAGCAGGTGCAAAAAGCAAGCAATTTCAATTTTAATTAAATGTAATATTTCATTTCAATGTTATTTGTTTATTCAAGTCACAATTCACCACAAATCGCCACATAAATAAACAGTTATTATTTATTATAATTGAACATATTAAAGTGTGTAATGTAATATCATTTTGTATACCGCTTATCCTGTCCAGAGTCACAGTGAGCTGGAGCCTATCCCAGCTGATTTCGGGCAAAAGGAAGACAAGTCCTTAGGCTGATCACCAGTC